>NW_018405777.1:508119-582324 GCF_002113885.1 Mizuhopecten yessoensis
GGGGTTGGCGGGGGACGGGGATGGGGGATTAAAAGGGTAATTTGTGTTGAGGACCTCAGGGTTTGGGGTGGAGTGACTGAGGAGGTTTAGTGGCGCGGGGTTAAAGAGTATGTTGATGACCTCGGGACTGGAGGTGGGGTAGGGCTACAATGTAAAAGAGTTAATTGTGGTCCTCAACGGATGTTGAAAAGGTTATTAGGTGATAGTGGTCATCATGCCTGGGTAATTAGGGGTTGCAGGGGAGAGGATGGAGGGGTGCACGATGATGGTTGGATTGAGGACGTCGAGAGGTGGGAACACAATCATGGTCAGTGTTTGGTTGATGCTCTCTAGGGGTGGGTACACAATTATGGTTCAGTTGAGGTCCTCGACAAGAGGGTAGATAGTCATTATTGGGCTCAGATCGTTGAGGGAAAAGCACAGTGAGAGCAACAATAACAGTTTGGTAGAGGACCTCGAGGGGGGAAGGGGGTCACAATGAGTGTTAGATTGAGGGCCTAGAAGGGTGACTTCACAATGATTATTAGATTGAGGGCCTAGAGGGGTTGACTCACAATGATAGTTGGGTTAAGCGTCTCGAGGAGTGAGTTAACATCTATAGGTTTGGCTATGTAACAATGGGTCCAATTTCCTCTCCGAAATTTTTAATAACATTCTGTCAAAATGTACTGATGAAGTTTTTGTCTGTTATCGATTGGACCAGAGGTGTTTGCTGTTATTAGCTAAACTTAAAACTTGTAAATCCACACCCAAAAACATAGTGTAAACTTCGCCAAATATTACAGCAGACAGTTTATACATGTCTCGGCTCTATAGAATGTCCCTATTATTTTCGGATGGGGATAGTGTACGATGTCAGGTGCCTATATTTCATTTCTTTTTCACGTAAAGCAAATTATCTCAGGTTTTGTCTATGTGATAAATTCCATATGTTACAAAGTATTGAATATAGAAAAAAAATGGAAAGCATGATTCTGGAAAATAGCGTTATGACTACTCACTCCCTTGACAGAGATTACTTGGTATGTGTGTGTTGCAAATCATGTCATATTTTCGTTGAAAAAAATATCGATTAGATACACCAGGAATTTATTTGTCCGCACCAATTTAATTTTGTCAGTGTTTCAATAAAACCTACATATATATGGTTTATATTGAAAGTTACATATTCCCGGAATAGTTCTATATATATATGGGTAGACAAAGATCGTTTGTTACAAGCGCATAATCAAGTCCTGTGGCTCTGAACGGCGGTTAGAATGATATACACGGGAGCTAGGACATTGTGTTTCTTTTCCCTCCTTAGAATAATGAACATCGTATTTCATTTAAATACTTTAAATCTCGCCACCTGAAAAATTAAAATCGTAGTAAAATTAAAAATGACAAAACAATCCCAAATCTCAAAATAATGAGTTTGGAATTGATTTAAAGACGCTTTAATGATTAAAATACAGGAGGAAAATAGACACGAGTTAACTTATCTTATCGACATCAATGAATTACACAGATACCACTGTGCTGTGACAGTTTAAGTACATGTCCTAATTACATATTTCTACATCAAAAAGAGTTGGCACTGTGCATGTGACGTCATAGAGTTACTCAACCTACACTTATATGATATCACGAACTCAATCAAATCTTTCTTTGTTTTCCTCAGAGGAAAACTTTTATTGTCGTTTTAAAGACGTTGCCAAAACACATTACCGATCTATAAAATAACATCAAGTAACAATTGAAATTGAAGTTAATATAAGTGACAATTTTATAAAATGACAAAAAGTTTTCGCATGTTGATGATGAATAAGCTACATTATTCGCTATAATATTAATACGTTATATTTCAAATTGATATGGTATAATTCAAAAAATTGTGGTATATTTCAAAGTAATAGTATGTATTTCAGGGTAATTTTGTATGTTACATATAATATGTAATTAAGTACATATTATGGGTTTTTTCTGTAACGTATGTTACAGAAAAAAACATAATATGTAATTAATTACTTCTAATTACCTTAGAAAAAAATGTGATGACTGTTCTGTTAACTGTTCACTAAAGTTACTCAACATTTTTTATATAAAGGGGAGCAGTTTATTTTTTATGAATTGATAATGACAGAATAAAAAAGTAGAAAAAGAAAACAAAAAAAAAAACGTCCATCTATAGTATCCTGGTAACATACCAAAATACTATAAAAAGACGTGCTGTTGGCGATGGTGTCAAAAAGAACATATATTTATGGAATCAAAACACCTGCTAAAATCAAAATGGTTAGTTTCATGTTTATATCTGTGTCGTTTCGTTTTCATAAAAGGTTAATGATAGTTTTATGCACAAAGATGTGTCAATATTTCAAAATTTATTTTCCTCGGTCATTTTTCAGGTGTTCAGCAGATAGAAGTAACCTCCCATTATACAACACAACACTTAATTTAACATATGCAATGGATGTATATTGAAACGTTGGCGGGCACAGAGACAAATTATAAGGAGTTTCCAGTTTCCAACTTTCCTGAGGGGGCTGGGGTTGCAAGGGAAGGGGGGGGGGGGATTGGAGCAATACATTATTTTAAAAGATATTTCCCAGGTTATGACGCCCAAAACCCCCCGATGTATCATTTGTCTGAATAGAACCAAAGCCTTGCATAGTATACACTGGTATCGTAAAGATATTGAATTCCGTTTGTACATATCTTGATCTGCTCTCCCTTATAATCATATAAATTTGATAAACATTGATTTATCTACCTAGTGGAGGATAAGTGGACGCGAACACTATTTTACAACAAACCCGTGCTATCTCCCTATATCATCAATAAAAGATGCGTGACTGTAAAAAGGTCTCACGTTGTTACAAAGAAAAGAAATATTGACCATTTGGTCAGTGATTGACCATTGGTCATTTGGCCCTATTGCTCAAAAAGTACAAAAGAAGCATGTCTCCCAGATGTTTGTACCGTGCTAACGGGTTCCGGCCAGTGTAACGGTCCGGTTTTGAGTGAATAAATCGAATGGGATCAGGTAACAAACAATCCTTACAACCACATCACGTCGTAGTCACATAAAAGGGTCAGATGGAGTCACGTGATATCATGACAAAGCAAACACTACAGCTAAATCAATAATTCATACCCCTCAATGCGACGTTTAGCATTTTCGAGTAATTCCGGATAATTTTCCGGTCCGTTAATTACACACCTGTTCCGGTAAAAGTTAAGAGTTGATGTGATCACGATATTCTTTGTTTACAAACAAATGACAATCAACACGAGTGCTGTGTTAGTATAGGGGATATTTGTTAAGTGAAACATGTAGATGACAGTCACCTGAAATTTTATTTAATGACAAACGTTGTTCATTAATTACTGTTGATATTTTCTACAGAATCTCAATACAGTTTTGTTTTATATAGCTACCACTGTACAAACTACATGTATATATCAGTATAGACAATTGTTTTTTCCGTCATTAAGAATTTTATCAAACTTGTAATAATTTAAAAAAAACACCTAAATGTTTATAATAGAAAAGTATATTTTGTACTCTCAAATTAAGTAATTAAGTTTATGTAATTCTATTCACTGTTTTATATTATGATTACAATATAACAACGCTGTTATTTTCCATTTAAAAAACCCAAAACAAACAAAATATATCAACTTTTACAGCATCTAAATTTTCCCTTTTTAAATAAATAAAATTTAAGTCATTGTCGTCATTATCCCGTCATATATCTTTCTCACTGTTAGCCGTGTTCACGAATCACGTACATACAATCAACATTACGATATCGATCAGAAATAATTACAGTTCAATATATACGTTAATAATCAAATTCTACTTTTGCTTATATCACAGCTTATAATCTAGATTTAAAAAAAATAGCAGTACCAGCGAGAATGTCGGCGGTGTGGGCGCTCCGAGGGGCGTGGTCTGTCTTATTTTGACATTCCTGCGACCACGTGCTTTTGTTATGATACGAAGTCGACCTTCTGTCACTTCAACCGCTCAGGAAATTCACACAAATATTCAAATCTCTCATTGAAAAATACCATTTTAACAGACGTGAATTAAAACCGTCGCTGTAGACCCAGACGTTAGAGGGAAATTATCAAGAGAAATTCATTTTTCAAAACGTTGATATCGTCTGATCGCCGCACAGCGCAGGGATCGATAGCAATGTAAATCCTTGGGCGGTGTGCGAGTAGATGATCGGAGCATGTGTTGGAAGATATTAGCGTTGACCCGCTGAGCCATTTGATTGGACTGGGGAATCCCATGATTCGAGTCCCGTTGGTCGGGAGGCGGGCGGTTCGCAATCGATGACTGTGCTACGGCATTTGATTGGCTGTTCGGGTGACATCTTCGGAGCAAAAGACTTTCCCGAGGGATATATTCACTTCCTCAGGGACTGGAGAGTTACACTGTACACATGAATTCAACAAAACGGGTACCCGTGAGAGTTACTAGCAGAAGCTGTCGAGAGCGCATCCAGAGTAAATGATACCGAGTATAACTCTATATTCGATCTCTGACCCGCATTCCTTCAATACAAACAACAATTTTACACTGTGATTTTTGAAGAAAAAAAAATTTGAAAAAATATATATAGAAAAGAAATATATATATACATACATATGTATATTTTCTTTTAGAAGTATAATGTGCCAGTGAGTCGTGTGATTATAAAGTGTGCGGGAATATCCTTTGACATGAGTTGTGAGTATCGTGTTTACTAAGGGAGTTCTTACATGTTCGGGGCGCCAGAAACCAACCCATCGAGAATACAACCGCCAACAGCTTCAACACACATGAAGGAAGAACCTCTGCAGCAGACGACAGGGCAGCCTGCCCCAATTAGAAACTGGATGCAGCCTACAGTCGTCGACCAGGGTGGGGGAAGGTAGATATTTATTTAATCAAACAAAAACAACTTAATTTGTGATATTTATTTTATTTCATTTTTCGATTTTTTTTTTAAAACTCAACTTTGGACGGCGTTCACTCAATTTTATCTCAATTTTCACACCAGTTTTAACTGGCGTCTGTCGTATCCATCTCCGGTCAAGTTCAGCGTCTCATGTGGGATTCAATTCGTCGATGTTTTACTGACAAGCCAGGTCGACGATCGGACGATTATCGCTCTCACTATCCGTACTGAGAAGCTATGTTTTGGTCCCTGGGTACCTCTTGTCTATGTATCACTACAATGTCCGAAACTCCAGTGGGTATTTTCTTTTCGTTGCAGTGTTGGGTTCGGACGAGCACACTTTGAGAAACAACCCCCAAGCAATCTACGGAAAAGCAACTTCTTTCATTTTGTTTTGGCCTTGTACGATAGACAAGGCCAGCCTATTGAAGTAGAACGAACAGCCTTCATAGATTTTGTTGAGAAAGATACAGTAAGTCTACAGGTCAATATCATTTTCATTTTTTACCTTTTGTGGATTTTTTATGATTTCATTGAACTGCAAACATTCCGTATGACATTCATGTATGTTTTTGATGAAATGACTCATTTCAGTATTGTATTATATATATTTTTTAAATATATATGTCTGCATAATGTGTTTCTATGCACTGTCATTTATGACTCTCCCCTTTATTTATGACATATGGCGCTCCTGTGAAGTCAATCTGGAATTCTCGTTAAAACGCAAAATAGCTTGTTAGATCGAGCACTAGAAATGAAATATTCATAAACGGCTTTACACTGAAAACACGGGAAGCTCACAGCGAAAACAAACAGAGAAAGCTATAATATAAAATGCGTGTGTTAGTCCCGTCCCTTCGTGTACCCTTTATAATCTACCTAGTCTGTTTATCCAGTGCAATTCAGTGTTATATTGAGAGAGAAAAAATTGGAAGGATTAAAATCGCAATATTATTGCATCGCTGCCTATATCAGAGAACGAGTCTGATATCAACAGTGTTTGGAAATAAAATCTACAGTCAATGTTCTGGAGACAATATCTTCTGCTGTTTTAGGAACCTGAGGGACCAAAGACAAATAATGGAATCCACTACAGATTACAGCTCCTTTTCGCAAATGGTAAGTTGAAATTAAATTATTAAATGTTTTCTGTATTTCTAGTGCTTAAAGATTTTATGATATTATGGTGTTGGCTGGTATGATTTAAGAAAACGTCTGTGATGTCAAATGTATATGTTTTTTTTTTTAATATTGTCCAGGATGGGGACAGAAATTTAAAAAGAAAATACTGGATTTATGTATAATATGCATAATGTAGATAGGTTTTCGTTTATAACTATTGCTTAAATTGATGTCGACAACAAATATTTATTATACTGGAAGTAATATATTTCATCGTTTTCTAGTAAACATGTTATTTTTTTCATCAAATACACGGTCCGATTTTGATGTTGCCATGAATCATTTTATAAAAATGTATAAACAATGTCTATAGCATTCTGAGGACCAGTCGGAAATAAACTAAAATATATTCCCGTGTTACCAGTCAGAATAAATGAAACTAATGCGTGACCTTTTATTTTTCCCTTTTAACTGATTAAAACTAATGAATGTTTATATGTGTATGTAATATAGACTATTACGGAATGTCGACGTCTATGCGTATTCGAGCCGGGCAACTCCTCCGAGGCCAATTTACACGGCAGTCCCATGTAGTCCCTTGTCACCTACACACTACCCCCGGGGACTCGTAAATAAAATGGTTATGATAAACAATATGCGTTAGGCTGACAATTTTGCCGGTGTTGATGTTAAATTATTTACTAAACAACCCGCGTGCTAGCTATCAACACACTTGTTATCTAGCGTTAGGTATGGGAGTTTATTATCACCGTCACGGTCTGGGTTTTATTTAGCTCTTGCTAATAAGAACATAAAATGTTTAAAATAATATTTTAAATGTAATTATTCCGGTTGTTACGTTCCACTGTGACAGTAAATATGTGTTCTACTATTCATGTCTATTTATATGATATTATATCATAAAAAAAAAAATCAAATTTCTGTACGGCAAATACTGAAATAATTTTGATATTTTTCCTTTCTTGAAATCTAAATTATTTATTTAGAAAATTAAGTCAAATGCAAGTCCTAAAATACGATAAACCATAACGATATTTTGTCAGTACAAATTTTAAGTCCATATTTCCTGGATCCATGTGAGGGCTCGCTTTTCTAGTAAATCTTTATACATAACTAAATAATATAATATTATTAATTGTTTATTGAGTATCATATCACGGCGTTGTCTGTTTTTTCCCATGAAAAATATGATCGATTTTGTTTCACCTGCCTTTAAGATACAAGAAGAGATAACGGTTTAAGTTTGGCTTGTTGAATATTACAATGTTAGTTATCGGGATCAAATATCGTATGCAAATATTGACCTAACTGTCAGCGGGCAGTGCCACTTACTCATCAGTACCGATCACATCGGCAAATAATTTTCATTTTTTTCTGAGAATAAAATAAATCGCCATTAATGATAAAAAATAATCCGTCGGTATGTCGGTGTTCGTTCGTAGGAGAACGTATAAAGCCACACGGTAGCAATATATGATGGATTGGGGGCTACATGCTTTAGGGTCTGTGTTGCATCACTAGGCTTACAGCCCATGCTTCGATAACCTCTCAATCCCCCCCTGATGGAAGTAAAGAGAAAAAACAATTAAGTAAACTATTTCCGGTTAAATGAATTTGCTAAAGTGATATTTGATTAATTTTCTGATATGACCACGAGCTTATTGGTTAATTCAATCTTGAAATCGTTGCTTTACATTGCGTCCTCTTAATTCGTCCGATATGTTCACAGAGCCAATCACTGTTATTAATATTCAATTACAGAGGTCAACAGGCTATAGTGTTGTTTGAAAATATCTGTTAATCATATTTCATAATTATTTGCCTTAAATCAACAAAATGTCAAAATACTGCGTATTTCAGACAGTATCTGTGCTATTAACTATCAAAAATGTACACAAAACCTTTTCAACGGTGAAGCAAAATTGTTCTTCGACTTCATTGTTTCCAAAACAATCATAAACGTGGTGATTTATATTAAGTGTATCAGAATCTGTTAAAATACGACCTGTTAAATTATTAAATCAATGATAAATAATTACGAGGGGAGTTTCTGGGAATGGTTTTGTATGTAAACAGTGTTGACGAGTGTTTGTGTAGGTTTGTAGGTTTGTACTAGCTTCCCTGACAAGAACACCCTATACCCCACAGGTCGTCTCCTGCTAACGAGATAGGTTGTTGATTGTTTTTACATAGCCCCGATAACAGCTGTTTGTGTATAGGCATTAACGATCCGGAACACCCGATGTTGGTTTTGATGTTTATTTTCCCCTTTATTTTACAGGAGCTCGGCAAGAGCAGGACCTATATATTCGCCTCATTGACTCCGTCGGAAAAGGGGTAAGCCAATTTTACGGAATCCAAAATATCACATCAAAACGAAAAGCAAACATGTACATAAAATGGTATTAAATAAACTACAGACACAATACACACAACATCTTAAAACTTGTTCAAAATGTATATTTAATGATGATAGGCATAATTTGAATAAAACGTTACAAAATGTATCTGATGCAGGAACTAATTTAGCATATTAAAAGTTACATAGTAAACATACCATAAACAAACAGCATTGTCGAAGCAGGACAATAGAAACACGTAAAGCAATCCTACGAAAATGTCAGAAGTCAGTTAAACCTAATTAACAGAGTGATTTATCTATTATCATGTGACAGAAAGCAAACTGCGAGAGACAAAACCATTTGTTTGAATCAGCATTTGCTTATAAATTACAAGAGCAAACTTCTGCCGTGAAGACAGTGCAAAGTAAGTCGGAAGCGCGTGGTCCATTGTGTTCGTGATGTAGGGGATATTCATCTCGAACTCCTCTCCTGAGAGTGCTGATGGCTACTCTGATGATATAGCTTCTGTTTACATTGTATCATATCCTGCCGTGATAAAGCGACCTATTGGGAATAAATATAACGAAAAATACATTTTTTACAAAGGAAGTATAACATTTCACAATACAATCACTTTGTATGTTTTTATTCTAATCATAATTCCGGATATGTTTTATCCGGCCTCCGTTTCTGACGTTAAAAGTCACCAGCGTCGTTTTGTGACGTTGATGGAATTCCTCGTTCATGGCTATTTGTTTTAGTTTAATTTGTAATCGGACTATTTCCTTAGTTGAATAGCGGTAATGTTTTAACAACACAGAGTGTATCATGCAATCGTTTTAACTCAATTTTTCACCGTCTGAATCGATTTTCTCTGGTAATATAATTTGGCTCTATTGAAATTATGAGTGTTCATCACCTGATTTCCTGTATTGCAATTATTTCTCTCTCTCGGAAAATCACTTAATTTCTTGAATTTCCTATGTTTATATTCCTATAAACTACACTATTAGTTATAATATGAATTAAATTGCAATGAAATTCGCTTTCTCCGGACACAGAATTGATCGGGACCGGCATGCAAGCACACAGTATAATGAATAATGGCCTGAAATCCGGATTTCTGGAATGTCACACACTGTCGGGTTTTGCTTTTAGTTTCCCCATGCTATTTTTCCGGAACATATGGCATCAAAGCTTAAAGATTGGTTACTAATGTAAATGAAATTCTCGCGCAATTGTGTGATGCTGTCTATGGCACGTTCCGTGCGCGTGTCACATGGAGAAATGTCTCGAAGCAGAGCCGATCCGAAGCAGACCGTCTAAAACGTTAGATCTAATTTACTGGGAAATGCAGCTAGGTAGTGCAGGCGGGAGGGTTTGTATAGACACTGACGCGTTGTAGGGGGACTGGAAGCTGAATCAATTAATCCCAGTCTCATTGTACTGCTTATTATGGCTCACTTGCTCAATATTGTCCGTTATTCATTAGCTTTGCCTGTGCCGTCATTGTGTAGTATAAATATTTTATGGCTAACATATTGGGAACGCAGGGAGAGACACGCTGGTGAGAGGGGATTCAAAAGTACCCACCAAATATACACTGCGTGGTCGGTCTCCTTAAAAAACTGTATACAAGGTATTGTAAGCATCCTTAAAGCATTAGATTGAATGTAAATTACTACTAAATTCTTTAAAAATAAAATCAAAGTGTATGGTTGATTTATCCTTACTTTTTGTAAAACCTGTGGATTAGTTCGTGTTATTTTTAGAAACATAATTTTTATACATCAAAAACACCGGGACTATAATACTGTAAGTCTGAAGATTACGGTTTAAAAATATTTCAATTATTTTCATAAAACAGCAATATACTATATACGTATAAAACAATTCTTATTAATTAAAATTTGAACAAAACAGGATATATTTAGAGTGGCGAGCGATGGAGCGACATCCGTCTTGTTAAGAGAATTGTTTCATTGTTAAATATCAGGTTTATTGCTTTCATTATATATCGTCAAAGTATCTACATCCTGATCTGCGTTATATGTCATCTGAAATGTAAATTTAGTGTCGTATTTTCCCTACTACTCATTAGATATTCATGACTAACAACAAACGATAAATTATGAGGAAAAACACGTTCGTCAGTATTGTTTTTAAATGAAAATCCATCGCAACTTTCTTTTGAATACACTATGAAACAAACATCGAATGTCTATGAAACAAACATCGAATGTCTATGAAATAAACATCGAATGTCTATGAAATAAATATGATAGTTATAACTATAACGGAATCGTTAGTGGAGATATTCATGACAATTCTAATTATACATCACACCTGTCAGAAGTATAAAATGACACGACAGTCTGACAGTAAACTTTGATCTATATCTGTAGACGATATATAATTGATTAGCCCCATAGGAAATGCACGCGCATTCCTTTTTACTGTCACACCTTTTTTACTTCATTATTAACTGACTAAATAAGGAAACGTACTAGCTACACGAGTGTAAGACAAAATCAACAACATCACAATGTCGACAGATGTCTTGGTTTTAAATATACATATCGTGCTCCTTTTTTATCCCGAAAACGCACATGTTTTGTGTAACATTCGGAGTGAAGCGTTATAGGGTTGATTCCAAAATAAACATGTAAACAATCATATGATAATTCTGCACTTCCGTTTTAAAACTAGCATTACTTCAAACAATTGTTCGTTATTATCATGATTTTGGCTGTATACCCGTTAAACTATTTAGTATGCCAATCCACCTGTACAATTTACATGTTTCATTTCTTTACGTGGTGAGAATTAAGCTTAAAAAGAATACAATACAATTACAGTACACTGTAATATACTGTAATTACAGTACAATACCTTTTTAATAAATACAATACAATGCAAAGAAATACAGTAACAATACAATACAATGACAATACAATGCACAGAAATACAGTTATAATACAATACAATGACAATACAATGCACAGAAATACAGTTATATAGTACAATGACAATACAATGACAATACAATGCACAGAAATACAGTTATAATACAATACAATGACAATACAATACACAGAAATACAGTTATAATACAATACAATGACAATACAATGCACAGAAATACAGTTATAATACAATACAATGACAATACAATGCACAGAAATACAGTTATAATACAATACAATGACAATAAAATGCACAAAATACAGTTATAATACAATACAATGACAATACAATGCACAGAAATACAGTTATAATACCATACAAAGACAATACAATACACAGAAATACAGGTATAATACAATACAATGACAATATAATACACAGAAATACAGTTATAATACAATACAATGACAATACAATACACCGAAATACAGGTATAGTACAATACACTGACAATACAATGCACAGAAATCCAGTTATAATACAATACAAGGACAATACAATACACAGAAATACGGTTATAATACAATACAATGAAAATACAATGCACAGAAATACTGTTATAATACAATACAATGAAAATACAATGCACAGAAATAAAGTTATAATACAATACAATGAAAATACAATGCACAGAAATACAGTTATAATACAATACAATGACAATACAATACACCGAAATACAGGTATAGTACAATACAATGACAATACAATGCACAGAAATACAGTTACAATACAATACAATGACAATACAATGCACAGAAATACAGTTATAATACAATACAATGAAAATTCAATACACAGAAATACAGTTATAATACAATACAATGACAATACAATACACCGAAATACAGGTATAGTACAATACAATGACAATACAATGCACAGAAATACAGTTACAATACAATACAATACAATGAAAATACAATGCACAGAAATACAGTTACAATACAATACAATGTCAATACAATGACAATACAATGACAATACAATGCAAAGAAATACAGTTACAATACAATACAATGATAATACAATGCAAAAAAATACAGGTACAATGCAACACGGTTTTAATGAATAAAATACAATTAATGGCAATACAATGGAATACAACACTTCCAACCCAAGTGGACGAGACTTTATTCAGTCTGATATGTATATCTTTATATGTGTAATGTTTATACATAATCAGTAACGTTTGTTTGTTTCCTTTTTACGCAGGCAATCGTTTACGAGGGCCAAGATAAAAACCCAGAGATGTGCCGGGTACTTCTCACACACGAGGTGATGTGTAGGTAAGTAATACTATGTAATCTAACGATGTTTGATAACAAGTTACAAATATACCTGTTAACCCTTTCACCCTATGTAACTTTAGTATACTGTACCATGCGTTGATCTAGATGGGTCCATTATTGTCTACAGTGGTAAAAGGGTTCAATACAACTCGTTTCTCAATGCATTATAACATTATTTAACTCTCACCACTACATAAGTTATCACTGGTAAACTACACTGAACAGCAAACTCTCACCACTACATAAGTTCCCACTGGTAAACTACACTGAACAGCAAACTCTCACCACGACATAAGTTACCACTGCCTGGTAAACTACACTGAACAGCAAACTCTCACCACTACTTAAGTTACCACTGGTAAACTACATTGAATAGCAAACTCTCACCACGACATAAGTTACCACTGGTAAACTACATTGAATAGCAAACTCTCACCACGACATAAGTTACCACTGGTAAACTACATTGAACAGCAATCTCTCACCACTACATAAGTTACCACTGGTAAACTTCATTGAACACCAAACTCTCACCACTACATAAGTTACTACTGGTAAACTACACTGAACACCAAACTCTCACCACTACATAAGTTACTACTGGTAAACTACACTGAACACCAAACTCTCGCCACTACATAAGTTACCACTGGTAAACTATACTGAACAGCAAACTCTCACCACTACATAAGTTACCATTGGTAAACTACATTGAACACCAAACTCTCACCACTACATAAGTTACCACTGCCTGGTAAACTACACTGAACAGCAAACTCTCACCACGACATAAGTTACCACTGCCTGGTAAACTACACTGAACAGCAAACTCTCACCACTACTTAAGTTACCACTGGTAAACTACATTGAATAGCAAACTCTCACCACGACATAAGTTACCACTGGTAAACTACATTGAACAGCAATCTCTCACCACTACATAAGTTACCACTGGTAACCTACATTGAACAGCAAACTCTCACCACTACATAAGTTCCCACTGGTAAACTACACTGAACAGCAAACTCTCACCACTACATAAGTTACCACTGGTAAACTACACTGAACACCAAACTCTCGCCACTACATAAGTTACCACTGGTAAACTATACTGAACAGCAAACTCTCACCACTACATAAGTTACCACTGGTAAACGACATTGAACACCAAACTCTCACCACTACATAAGTTGCCACTGGTAAACTACACTGAACAGCAATCTCTCACCACTACATAAGTTCCCACTGGTAAACTATACTGAACAGCAAACTCTCACCGCTACATAAGTTACCACTGGTAAACGACATTGAACACCAAACTCTGACCACTACATAAGTTACCACTGGTAAACTACACTGAACAGCAAACTGTCACCACTACATAAGTTACCACTGGTAAACTACATTGAACATCAAACTCTCGCCACTACATAAGTTACCACTGGTAAACTACACTGAACAGCAAACTCTCATCACTACATAAGTTACCACTGGTAAACTACACTGAACAGCAAACCGTCACCACTACATAAGTTACCACTGGTAAACTACACTGAACAGCAAACCGTCACCACTACATAAGTTACCACTGGTAAACTACATTGAACAGCAAACTCTCACCACTACATAAGTTACCACTGCCTGGTAAACTACACTGAACAGCAAACTCTCACCGCTACATAAGTTACCACTGGTAAACTACATTGAATAGCAAACTCTCACCACTACATAAGTTACCACTGGTAAACTACATTGAACAGCAAACTCTCACCACTACATAGGTTACCACTGGTAAACTACATTGAACAGCAAACTATCAGGTAAACAGTTCAGTGTAGTTTACTAGTGGTAACTTATGTAGTGGTAAAATTAATTTGTTGTTCAATGTAGTTTACCTGTGGTAATTTATGTATTGGCATAGACAAGTGGGTGTATAGAGGTGAAAAAGAGTTTGCTGTTCAATATATGGTTCAATATATAAGTGGTTTGATTCCTCCACTTTGTTATAGACTGTGATATCTAACACGCACAGTTAAATCGTTGGTCTGTCCGTGTCGCCAAAGTTGAAAGGGTACACCTCCAGGAACCTTGTTTACGTTTATAGAGAAATCGTATCCTCCACACGACGAACACGTATGTTTTATTAACACATTATATCAGGGACAAATACAATACATTCGTAATTATTAACAGATAGAAGTGTCTATTGTTTAAATAACCATAGAAATCACCGCTGAATACTATAATAACACTGTACATATAATGTTTACAAAAAAAAGCCCACATATCCAACACTGGGAATTTCCCTTGAGTCGTGCAAAATGAATATTCCATGAGCAATATCTACTCATATCGCTTTAACTGTTTATAACTTTTGATGTGACTTCTATCGGTATATAGATTACCATCAGTATAGGGCCGTGATATGTGTAGTACAACGCCAGGGCGTGGTAACACGGAGCCCAAGATCCCTAGGGGTCCATTCAGAGGGTCGCTGTCTAAACGATAAATCTGATCACCTTTCTAATAATTTATACTAAGTCGCTGAACCTATACGTTCTGTGAACCGCACAGGCATTAACTAACCTTTATATTTGTTAAGGGGTGATTAATTAATTAGCATGTGTGCATTGAGATGAATACCACCCATCTAACCGTAGCCTGGTGGTCGTACCCAGAGGAATGACATATTGAAAAAAAAGGGCACCGGGTTTTGTAGTTTTCATTAAAATGAGCAATTTATATCATTTCGGCAGTGTTTTTTCTGGTTTAATTGGAAATCTACTTAAATTTTTAAACAAATAAAGACACATTCGTGCTAAATTGATTTTATCATTGTTCATTTGGGAACAATGAAAGGTTGTTTTTTGAACGTTAGAAAGAATTGTGCATTTGTGTCAATATCAATTATCAATGAAATAATTAAGATGGGTAAAACAGTAATTACCTATTTTTGTAAAGTTTTCGTAGTCCCACAGTTAAAATCATTAGTCTCTATCTGCAAGCATCAGTTGTGATCCTGGTTTTTAAGTGGGTTTTCTCACGAAAGCAGCATTCTTCTTCTAGAATAATTTAGGCTAGAAGACATTAGAACCAGCTTCTACAAAAGGTGCGGAAGGGTCGTTTCGCATGGAGGAAGTCAATAGTGGTTTAATTAAAGTAACTAAAGTATCTACCCGGTTTACGAGTTTAAGGCACATCAACTTATACAGACATAAGGCGATCAATTCAACAAAAGAATTCTTGATTTGCGTTACGTGGTCGGCTCTCACGGAAGGCTGGAGTTTGTCTAAAAATAATCAAGTCCAAGAACGCTTGGATAGAAACAATAAACTATTTACATTTCGCTAATTAACTAATTAGTTTTTGAGCTGAATCAGTTATGTCCTGTAAGCAAATATATCGTTTTAATTAGTACGACAAATAGGTACTAGATATACTAAATAGATATATGAAATAAGGGTATACTTAATATCAGTAGTTCAAGCTTTCTGACAGGGCGCAGTGCTGCTGTTAGACACCGCCCCCTAGCGGTAGCCCTTCATTTTTCATTCTATATATATATCTTAATCGGGCTGGACACGCGTTACCCAGCTGGAACCACAGTTGGGGGTGGGGTGAGGAAGGGGGAAGGGGTCACTGATAAAGTCTCTCCATTCGTTACACCTTTTGAGTTACTCTATTGGTGATTGGGTGTCCGATAATGTAGTGAAGTTTGAAACGCACAGGGACTCCCTTGTGAGATTACGACTAACAATGGCTACTAGCGTTACATATAGTGTCTCGGACGTTTTCTCTGCCAGAGATAATAGAACACGTTAAGAAGCACCCTGATATCACACAATGCTCATTATTCTGTTAAATTTAAAGTTTAAATTTTGTTAACCTTATTGTAAAAAAAAAAAAGTTTTACCATGTATTTGTTTTTGATCATGAGCGATCGCTTGTACTGAGTCCCTGAACATAGATATGTGTTGTGACCGGTGATCGTATGAAGTCCCTGATCATGAGCCAGTGATCGCTTGTATTGGGTCCCTGAACATGCATATGTGTTCTGAGCCGGTGCCTGAACGTGTGTAGTCCCTGAACATGTATAAGTGTTCTGAGTCGGTGATCGTTTGCAGTCCCTGAACATGTATATGTGTCCTGAGTCGGTTATTGTTTGTACTCCTGGAACATGTATATATGTTTCCTGAATCGTGGAGTATTTATCTAAGTAACTGACTTGCTAAAATTAAATTTGAATTACAAATAATAATAATTAAAACAAACATACCTGTCCTGGGATTCAAACTTGATCGCCATCTGATGATACCGTTAAGAAACAAACAAAATAACAAAAGAGAAATCATTAAATCAATTATTAAAATATAAAAACCCCAGCTATTGATGTAATTGGTTGTCAGGTTTACGTAAATTCGTATAGCAGCCTACCCTCTGCTAGCTCCGGCACACTTGTTTGTTATCGTGTTTATTCCCATGTAAAAATTAAAAGATGTTGAGGAGTCATGCATCTTAAAGTGCTATTGACACCCGATACAGACTCTAAAAATAGATCCAAGGTCATTCTGCATCGACGAGAATGACGTCATATTTTACATTGCATTGCACATTTATGAACTAATTTGTAAAATTAGAAATAAACTGACAAATAACTGTGTAGAAATTAACTTAAAATATAACTTCTGTTTCAAGTATTACAATCACATTACGATATCCTGCAACAGTTTGCAATCAAAGGTTATTTTCGTTTAAGAGTTAATGTTATTTGTTATGCATTTTCATAATATTTCTATAGGTATTCATTGTAATACACTTATTTCCAGTTCGATCAATTTGTTGTGTGTTTGGAATATCCACGACTTCTAGTGCCTTAGAACACTGAATAGGTAAACGTATGGGTTCTTAATTTATGGAAATGTTTCTTTACTGTTTACTTTTACCTATTTCAGATATATTTTCCATGATTGGAACACTTATCGATGTTTATCTTTTTCAGCTATCCGTCATTTGTTAAAAAACATATACTTGATACCTGAACGTTTTCTGCCTCCATTTGAATAACATTTGACCCATCCCAGCATTTTGTTTTTGATAGCTGTTTGGCCATAATATGGCCCGTTCTGATTATAAAATCTTTGACAGTTGTTTGCCTTTCAGTTAAACATTATGTTTGACAGTTGTCTGCCCTTGCGGCTAAACATTATGTATGACAGTTGTCTGCCCTTGTTTTCTCACTTCCTGTTTGTGTTCCAGCCGTTGCTGTGATAAGAAGAGCTGTGGTAACAGAAATGAAACCCCTTCAGACCCCGTCATCATAGACAGGTAGGTACCCTTTTATACATCTGACTAGAAAATGAAAGCACGACGTATTATCCACGCCACCTAGCGGAGAGTGTGATAACAAGAAATAAATCTCAGGAAAAAGCCACGCTAAAAGATGTCACAATTATAAAATATTACTTATTTCACTTGAACGATTGTTTCACGGGAAAAAATGAAATAATTAATTTAGTAAACAAACTTCAAGGTGAAACGATTTCATTAAAAACGATAAATTCATAAATACGAAGAAATGCACAATTGCAAAATAAAACTTTCACAAAGTCTGAGCAGTCAACGGTTGAAGAGCTGAAACACAATAAACTAACTCTCAGTAAAACAATGTAGGTATAGGTCTCCTGTTAACTCAGGGTTACGACCTGATGCTAAGGTTCAAATATTAATACGTTGTGCTTTAGGTCATTCAGAAAACACAAAGGAGAAATAATTATTTTTATTAAAAACAAAACAACTCTTTATCAATTCACAAAATGGTCTCTTAATTGATTTTAGCGTCACCCCTCTCTATCTTTTCACCCACAGTTGATTTGAAAACAATGACATCAGATATACCGGTATATGTAATGATGAAATGGAAGTTATCCCACTCCTTAATGTATAAGCCCAATCATAATTGGAATTTCATATACACATATGCACATGTAACTTATTTGCATGAAGATATTGTTAAAAATATATAAGTAAATACAATTATTTGAGACAATTTTACACTATGATACGTGTGCAATGAGTTTCGTCATGCAACACAATGCCTGGAAGTGGCTTTTTAGCTCCAGTCTGTCAAAAGTCCTGTCGTGTTCAGAAATATATACCTATTACGTTTGTGTTGTTTGGCGCATAATATAAAACTTGGGGTCTGTATAGGATAAATTAGTGTGCAGCCGTGAATATATGTACAAACGAAAACATAATAAATACTTCATTATTGGTATGTAATCTTGAGACATAGAAAATGTTTGGACAATATATATAGTTAATTCTGAGACATAATTCACAGGTTATATATTATACATAAATAAGAAATCAACACTGTGTTTGTTTCGTTCATCGTGTACGTAATACGTAAGGGAATGCATGCATAAACACCCTAATTTACCTAAACGAATGTGACTTTGTCCTACGGTCGATAATAGTCAATCAGAAAGTCCCTTTTATTCTCTGATCAAAATGGCCAAACAACGTGTAGTAATGGACTCGAACCATTATGACTGTTAGACTTAGACTATTGGGACTATTGATCTGATGCCGGTCCGGCTCACTCAACAAGAGATAGTATATCATTTACGAAAGTAAGCCACACATAAAAAAAAATTGGCTCCCGTAGAAAGGGCGATGCAAATGGAACCGCCAACGGGAAACGAATTCAGACAAAGTATTTGTTAATATGCATAATGTATACAAGGGTGGATTTCATTTCAATGAATTATTGAACACAATGTAATTATGTACAGAGGCCAGATATGAACAAAAAAACAGAAAGAACAAATGTGTCTGCGTTGTCGGAAAAAAAGTGTCATGCAATCATTATATAAACATATCGTCAAGTTGTTGTGTTATGACATATTGCTGATTTATTATGGATTCGGAGCAAAAATGATAACAGAAAAAATATCAACTATTTATTTGTTGCTGACATCATAACTAGATAACGTAGACGTCATGTTTTCGACGTAAACAGACAATTTACATAGTAATAGTTGAAATCAACTACGCGTGGACTGTTCTAATTTAAATATATTGAGAGCGGAATATACCCCTATGTACTGGTATCCTCTTTACATTTATACCACGCCGTATGCTATATCTGACAACACTAGATTATTGTCGACTCAAAACTACAAAACAAAACGTTATTATTCCGGAATAAGAGCACATTCCCTGTTTTGGACGTTAGAAATTAGTGTGTCGTTTCGCACCGTCCAAGGTTTATGATTATATGCTACCATTTAATTAGACCAATTGATAATTATACGTCTGTTGTGACTTTTTAACCCCTGCACGTGCGTGAGGGTCCTCAATTTGCCTAAAAGGTTATTTATAGTGCAACTGCCCTCTGTCTGCTTCAATACCCCAGCAGGAGACCTTGTAATTTTGTGACATGCGTAGTTGCTGCATCCTTCCTGACCACGCCCCAATTGTTCGAGTTAATTGATAATCTGTCGATTTTCTCTAACGGTTAAGAATTTGGAAGAAAATGCATTCCCTGGATGGATTTCAACGAGCCAAGGCAATTGTTAGTTACCTATATTGTCTTTAATTGTGACAACTGATATGATTTTTTCATTTCAAGCTTAAATGTTAAAATACGTTCAATTTATTTAAAGTATTAACTTATCTATTAAAATATTTATAATAAACGTTTATATGAACTTTGAAATGTATTTACTTTCAAACATTTCAAATTGAAGATTTAGTGATTAGTTACAATCGTTTTCTAGGAAAACAGTTTGGTTTAGTGTTCGAAACTTATGTCCACCGAGTTTACTGTAACAGCCATTCTCTCTATCCTTTTAGATGACACGATTGATGACGTAGTCCGATGGTATTTCTTTAAAAATTACTTTTATCTGAAATATACAAAATTGAACAACTTTTTTGTCGATTCCACATTATCTGGCGTTTAATAAGATGGTTAAAGCTGTACACAATTGTACACTCATTGTGTCAATTCCCAAACATCTTGCGTGTATATTAGGATGGTTATTGTTGTACACAATTGTACACTCATTGTGTCAATTCCCAAACATCTTACGTGTATAATAGGACGGTTATTGTTGTACACAATTGTACACTCATTGTGTCAATTCCCAAACATCTTGCGTGTATATTAGGATGGTTATTGTTGTACAAAATTGTGCAATCATTGTATCTGGTCCCCATCACTTGGCGTATATTTTCGTCTTTTATATTAGTACAGAATTCTCATGTCAAGTAAATGACGTGTACTGGCTTAGTCAGTCTTCTGATAATGCTTGAACTGAAGCATATTCGCTCGGCATTGTAAAAGATATTTTTTTTATTATTTCTCAGGTCACAAAAATGGTCGTCTGTATTTCAAAAACATAATAATTATATTCGTACGTTTACAGTTCTTTTATGTAGAATGAAATATTATTCTTTATATTCCGTTCGCAAACATTCAGTACCAGGTATATAGGAATATGTTATTCTTTTATATTTTAGGCATTTACTAAAAAAAAAGTTTCTTACTTCTTTCTTACATTCTACATTTTTATGCCACGTAACCAACATATGGAATGCACTAAACTATTCTCCTCTATTTTAAACATTGTACAATCCTACCCTCGAGTACCTGCTACCGAGGTCTCATTGTCATTTCTCTCTGTAGTAACTCTGTGGTATTTAACTGTACTGACCGACTTCAGTCCACACACCAGTACAACTGGTCTACCCGGCTGACAGCTGGTCCGGGTCTTTAGCCATAACGACCCCCTGCATCGCCTGTGTCGAGCTGGTTTTAATGTATCGATGGCTGGTTATTAGCCTTACACGGTTAATTAAAGTGAACAGGGCACCTCGTGCTCGTCTGGGTGACTGATGGCGGCCTGTCTTTCTGCCTCAGTCAGTCGAACCCTGAAAGGCAAAATGACGGAATAATTAGCATGATTCCTAACGCAAAACTCACTGATTAATTAGTATTTTCGTTTTTTATAAAGTGTAAAATCAATAATTTTCTCATTTTATTTTATTCTTTGGCAGGAAATTGTTTGTCATTGTGTTTATGCTGATATGGTCATCAGAAAGTCTAGTCATGTCAATGGAAGTCTCCATGTTAGTATCGATACCGTATTAATGTTTAAATCCTCATTTTTTTATTGTTCAAAGTAAAAACAAACAATAAATCAATCTAACTTTTTTTCTTTTCTTTTTTCAAAAAAACGCTCCTTGTTTGTCTAAACTAGTATCAAACATAATTCATATTAATTAACACAATTTCTTACTTTTTCGTTCCTTGAATCAGTCAAGCCTGTCAAGTTCGCATGGTTTGTTGACGGATGTATAGGTAACGATAAATCAACAAATAATGCTTGACTAAACACATATTCTTAGCCATTTACATAACACGATAAACATAAACATAAAAAAATCACAATTCATTTTCCTGCGAAATATACCGCAAAATATCCCATTCACTTGTATGTAGCTTCATACGGATACTTATGTTCAACGCAAATATTTGTAAGCCGTTTGCGAGATAATTGCAAAATAAAAACTTGCGAAAATTCATCGATTAATAATATATAGATAAAATATAAATTTCAAAAAAAAATGGGGGAACATAGTTAAAAAGCCAATAATATAACACTCAGACATGACGGAACATGGGATTTGTACATAACAGAAATGCATTATTCTTCGCAAATAGATCGACAAAACTGCGTAAATTATTCTTGGATCTTAGCAATTTACAGGAAATATATTGATAGAGCCAGTATCATAAACCGACCATTGAAGTTAAAAATGTAGTCATATACAATGATGTCATACCACTGGGTCGTACATTAACAGGGGGTTATATTTCTATGATCATGCGATATTTGAGTTTATCACGCAGATATAACCTTGTGTAGGATCGCTCTAGACCGGGATTCTATCCTCCTATCATGTTCATCACAATGCCATACACCCGAATGTCATGAATATAAGATCTTTATGGTCAACTTCTTATCGCCACGTCTTATCAACAGCCACCGATACCAGAGAAGTGTAAATTATTGTGAAATTCCAGGCACACTTTCTTATCAGATTCATTACCACAAGCAAGCATTGCAGAAGGCAAGACGCAGATTTATAGTAAATGGTTAAAATCACGCAGTGGGCGAGAAATTAATAATAAAAAAAAAAACTATATTGCAATCTACGAAAAAAATTAACAATAGTCACATAAAATGTAATTTATAAGTACGATCACGAATATCAAATCCATAAACATAGAAGATTAAGTAAAACTTTAAACCAGAAATTATCAGTGTCAAAATTTATAGACGATTCTATTTTCATAGAATTTGAGTACTAACCATCAGATAAAGACATATTATCTTGTTGTCGCATCCTGATTATCCAGACAAGGAACCGATACCAATCTGTGTTTGACAATGTAGCAGGCTAATGCTGCGGAAACAGGAATATAATTGTAGTTTTATCACCTGTTTTCATCATGTCCTACCAACACCATCAATTTCGGCACAAGATACATATCGAAATATTTTACTAAACAGTAAAACTAATGCTATTATTTCAATATTTATCTTAGAATCCATCGCCGAGCACGGCATCATAATTTCTGTCACAATAATCTGAACATAGCTTTTAGCTGATTTCATCTTGACCTCATGTACTCAGTAGCACATGAGATCGAATCTGAAGCATCACCACCATACTTCAGACAAAAAGAATCCGCGGCTCACTATCAAAACCGCTTTGTATAAGCAACAAGCTTGATTCCAGCAGATATAATGAGTCTATTAGTAAATTGACTAAGCGTTAACGCTGTCACAGAGCACAGGATGGCATGGCAACGATTTCTCTTTATCTTGTGTTTTATTTTAATCCTTTGTTTATGGATGACGAAGAGAACGCCGTCAGGGGCTGTTTCTCTGCCACTGTACATATCTCTGGGTTTACCGTAAGCTTGTATTAAACCTACCCCCTTTCCATTCCTCGTGTTAAAAGATAGCGATGAGGAATGAGGGGTTCGATGACAGTTTGAGACCGTAAAATTGCATCGCGAACCCGGTGCATTTTCTATCTGAACATGTTATGTCGATTTGTTGACATTCGAGTTATAAAATAAATCCTTATAAATGTACAAGGCTGAGTGAAATGACATCGGTTATACGTCCATGGACACTGCATATTAAACTATATATTCAACTTGCGTAGTTCAGTATAGGATGATCTGTTGATATGACCTTGTAGAGACAGCGTTCAATTCAGCTGAAATTTGAAGAATGTCCCTCACAGTATACGAAAATACATTACTACATGTCGAAAAGGTAAAGTGATTTTAGGATCGATGCAATGTTCATATCAACTTAGGTGATAAAACGAGTGAAATCCACTTTTTACATTTTTTGCTTTTGTCTCTTCATATCTGGATTTCATATTGATCTAAGTCCCAAGGAGCCATGCAAGTTTGATGAGAGGTTGTGGCTAGAAAACTCTATCCACTATCTTAGCCTACTTACAGTGTATGTACACTATCACTGCGATACAAACACTGTCAGAAAGCAATTACCAACTAGATCTTAGTAAGAATGAATGTTGAAAAAAAAAGATTATCAGAACAGATATAATATCTTCAATTTCATTCTTTTGTATAGGTTAAACCGAGGTAAATTTTGTTTGAGTATGTAAGTCTGGCAGGTAAATGAAGGTAATATATACCTTGTACTGGTAACTCCTTATAGAAAACATATTTCAAAATAAGAAGCAGTTTATTAAAAAAATACAATTTAAACTATTATTGGTGGTTTTTTTCATGATACATGGATACTAATAGCATTAAATTCAATGTATAATTAAAGCTGGTATTTGTTTATAAATAATTCAAGATACATATTATAGTAGATGCATATTAATGATATAACTTATACTTATATGGTTATTAATGATAAAATGTATACGTATAGGGTTACTCGTGATATAATTTATACTTATAGGGTTATTAATAATATAATTTATACTTATATGGTTACTTATGAAATAATTTATACTTAAAGGTTTACTATTGATATAATTTATACTGATAGGGTTACTTATGATATAGTTTATACTTATAGGGTTACTAATGATATAATTTATACTGATACCGATAGAATTGATAGGGTTATTTAGAAAAAAAATCTATAATATAGATGAAAGGATATATACTTTACATTGGGTAATATTAGTTTCACTTCGACGTATTTTTTGGGAAAAAGGCAAATACTATAGCAGTTTTGTCCAAAGGTCTGCTTATTTAGTTAATAACCAATAAAATACCACTGATAATATTTTATGCTTCTAAAATAACTTCACCACTACAATAAATAAACCCTAGAATTAATATACCACTGAAATAAATATATCGCTTAAATAAAGACGTTAACAGTATATGCTAGAAGTGATTTAATTATGATAGACAAATAGGGTTGTATTTGTTATACATCCTATTCTACAGCATACATTGGGTTGTATACTGTTGACTACAAATTACGAATCATTAAGTCTATGATGTATACATATGTATTTTAGGATATGATTATATTATAATGTAATGTTTATAAAAACGTGAATACGATGTGTATGAAGAAAGCACATTGTAATAACAATACAGGAAGCTACATTATAAAATAGTAAAAGTATATAACTATATAACAGATATATACATAGTATACGACTAAAGTGTACCTACAATTGTTAAATTGTGAGTCTTGTGCAAACAGGGAAATTTATGGAAGGATTATATATATATACACATAGGTTATTCGGTATATATGACTAAGACTATACATGTATATATATATGGGTCAAAGGAGTAATATTAACTGTATAGCTTCCCGAATGACACTGGCTCCTTGCAAACGTATGTTTGTAGGATACGAATTGGACCATATGATGTTGGTAAATTTTCTGAGCAATAAAAGACTATATATATATATATATATATACATATACATACATTGTGTAATAGTTTTCATAATACAAATATTTATAGAGCATCATATCGTGTATATTGCTGGAATGCAAATTGTGTAACAACAGTACGGATCCTACAAAACTAACAAGTAATTACAACTGTACTTAGCAAGCGACCTTCGATTTTTGTCCTGGGGTAACTACATGTATATAAAATCAATATTGTTTCGAATAAAACATGCAATTAAAGGCGCTTGTTATTGGTCGTATTTGTGACAGGTCCCTCGTACTCCACAACGCTCCGATCGATACCGTCACACCACACGTTCATCACCCATTTGTCGCACAACTCATCGCTCGTTTAGACCGAAACAAACAAACGTAATGCAACATTAAGTTCGTGAAGTCAAACCCGGATACCAGGCATCGTTCAGGGTTAAATGGTCATTCTCTTTCACTAGCTTTGTATTATGACTAGTTTGTGATGTATATCACTCCGCGTGTGTATTACATAAAGATTCCGTAAATGCGCAGTCTTTAATCCTAAAGATAATCTTACAAAAATACAAGTGTTGATATCTTAATATTATTTTTAACTGAAGAATACTAGCAGTTTCCCTTGTTCTACCGTCTAACAATCCTACTGATTTATTGAATGAATTAAAATATTGATTACTTAACCATATTTTTCATCTCTTTTTCTGTATTTTTTTTCATTTTTCATTTTCCCCATCATTACTTATCATTTAGAAATAACGGTGTTGTTGTAAATGGTTATGCTTCGCATTGCATAATCTACAGTGTAAACTTCTGGAGGTATGTGATAAAGAACACTATACCTTTAAAATATTTCCAATATATAAATATGATAGAGGTATACTGCTTTCAGATAAAATATTTTTCAAGTGAATTTGGAATGAAATAAATAAGATGAAGGAAAATTAAACAAAATACCCTCCTATTACACATGGTAGGACAACGGAACTCCCACATTGCTACAACAAATATGGATACCGGAAATTACATGTTTTACACGGCAGGTTGATTGCCGCTTGTGGTTTCTCTCTTTTGATTGCAAAAGCAACGTTCTAACTTTAAGCCATTTGCTGTTGATTGCAAACACTAATTAACGTTGATAAAATCTCGCTCAATGATCACACTATTCGCAAAAATAATGAAATTAGTTCCTCATAAACTTGACAAAAGCCTATTGTTCTTTGGAAGACGTGGGCCTATAAATAAAGCGTACTCCAGAGAGTCGGCAGGCGAGCAGGGCTATAACCTTCTGAGTTTGTAATTATTGTTTTTATTTTCGAATGATTGGAGCTACAACAGTGAGACAAAACCGATTGATCAAAGGCTTTCTTCAGCGCTGGCATCACGAGATCACATTGGCTCCCTGTGGGCCGTTCGGTTTGTGTTCCTGACAGCACAGATCGTATATATTCACTCGTAAAGGTGGGGCTTGAATCCATACCTAGTTGTATGAACGACAGAAAATTAAATGGTCTTCACTTTGTTTCAATCCTTTTGGGAGGAAATAATTCCACTTAAAACGTTCGAGTTTGTCACGCTACAATGAAAATAAGAGTTCTTCAGGGAATAGGGATGTTTCGGAAACCCTTCAGTAATCCCTGTTCTCTCGGGATTGTTGATAGCCGCCCGATAGACGATCTCTGAATACAGAGTTAATTGAAAGAAACGACTCTATTTGAAAACTACACGTTTCAACTCCCAAAAGCAGACTCTGTCACAGGGATAATCACCCAGGACCGTAAATTATTTCTGATTATGATAAAATCATGAGAGGGTGATGGGGACTGGGACCTGAAGTAAACACACAGGTGTGTATTCATCGTGAGATAGGAAAAACCGCATTACGCGTGTGATTATTTCAACTGTAAATGACAGGTATGCCCCATAAAAATACAGGTGCGTATTTAACAGGTAAACAATTTGTAACGGTAAATAAAACCATGCCATCTACAGGTACGCGTATTTGGTAGGGTTTGATGGGGTATATAGATGATACTCGAATTGAAATTGTTTATTAAATAGAAAATATAAACATCTGACTAATAAATTAGTTTGTTAAACATGCAAAAATTATGAACAGATATATCGCTTTTGGTTAACACAACCCCTATTTCTCACAAAATTAACACCACCGCATATTTAATAAAACATGTCAATGTATCTTTTACATTTTCTATTTGTATGTTTAGATTGATTATGGTATTACTAACATTTTGACTGGATCAATTCCATTTACGTAGTTTTTTGTTGTGCGGTATGAAAATTTAAAACTCTAGACATTCATATGCATTTAATATCGCTGTATTGTTTGTGGTGCAGAGATGAGTCATATGTTAATATTTTAAATTTTAAAAAATGTCTACCTTTATGTTTGTAAATTTTTGAGTCCCTGATGGCCCGGGTTAAAGGTCAGATTTGACCATGTTTGTTTACGCTGTAGTAGAGTAGACATTTATTTATTCTTTATGACTAAATATTAAACGTATATATATACATTAAATTATTTATTCGTCCGTAAAGGATAATTTTTCTGCTTTTATAATATATATATATCAACTTCCATAAGAAAACGACTAATAAACGTTCATGGTCTATTTTGCTACCATGTGCCCATATAAGAGTAGTCCATATATTATAAGGACATTTTGTAAATGATTGGTGTTTTATATATAACATTGTTTATATTAGGCAAAACAATACCTATTTTTGGTATCGGTGGCCTCTGTGCCCGATCACACACTCCTGTTTTGGCGTGCAGTCTATAAGCAATGTTAGTTGTTCTGTCCTTTGTTTGTATCGTTCGTGATGCCAACTACTATGTTTCATAGACCTGAAAATTAAATACATTATTAATGAAGATATTGGCAACTTTATTCCTCCCAGCCACCGTAACCGTGGCTTCAGGTAGGGGGCCAGCGTCATGTTACTGCTAGTCGAGGCGGGGAGAAGGCTTACTAATATTGATATTGAGTTTCCGAATGCGCGTTTCGCCCAGGTGATTTTAACGACCTCTTAACTCCGATCACAGTAATGATAGGAGCTATGTTCAGTTTGTCAACACAATAAATATTTCATCACTAAATGACGTGACTGTCGTCCACGAGAGGCGTGCAGTTGACAAATTGTCTTTTCAATTTGAAGGCTTGTAGGATTGTCATACAAACCGAATCCTCTATCTCATAATTACTAGTTTAATATTATTAATGTAAAGATTTTGTCAGTGTTTTTAACTTAAATATAATTTTGATTATGAATATCAACAACAACAGCAACATTTAAGAAATAGAAACAAATAAAAACCTGTTCCCTATTGACCAAAATAAAATCTCGTATAAAAATACACAGTCCAATGAATTATTTAATTAGACAGAAGAAGTAATACAATTCGATTGAATAGAGTTTGTTGTTTTAGGCAACAAAGTGCGAGTATATCATGAATATATAATTCTAATTGCGTCCCGGTGGTATTAAAGCTTCGGTCGGATATGTTCTGTAATTTACACGTCATTCCCTTTAAAAGTATCAACAAAAGTATAGTAACTTTGAATGATACAGTTTATATTGTCTTGCTTTGAGAAATCGAAAAGTTATACACAAAAAAATATTAATTATTTTCTTTATGTCAAGTATAACAATTAAATGAAGAGGATTGCACATATACTTCTTAATAATCTGTATATGAATATAGTGAGTACACAGTTTAATACGCTGGAGACCTCTTTGTCACGCCTGAATGATTACTAGTTCGAATCTCCCCATCTTTTTCCGTTATTGCTAATGCGCACCATTGAAATCAAATGTGAATCGGAATTATGGTTTTAATAAACAATGTCACTCAGTGCTGGCCTGGCCATGGTTCCATTATTTCCACGGAATGTGAATCAGGTTTAATTTGAATTAACGCTGAATCTTTCATATCACCAGCAGTGTTCTCTATCGTAGCCCTGATTATATTGAGTATGCTTTAGTAGATATATAGTTGATCCGATATTCCCCTGAGAACCACATGTTCCGACCATCCTGAACAGTCTTGTGATTTTGTTAATGAATGAATGGTTCGGATGATATAGGCTTAGCCACGGAGCCGATGGGTGGGTAAGTGAGGGACAGAACGTTGTTCACGACAGCTGGTCATCGCTGGTAAAGAGCAAATAATTTCGAACAGTCAAACCTGGATTAATAGAAATCACTTCTGTGGAAAAATAAACACATAACTGTAGAATGCTTTTCATTCTGTAGAATGTAGAATGCTTTTCATTGAAATTGAGAGAGGCAGACTTAATTATGTTTTTGGAAGGTATGCCACCTGGCAGTCAAAGTTAGCGGTATCATATCAACTATATAAAGTGGTAAAAATAGTTGACCAATTAGTCCAAATTATAGATAATCAAATATGACACATATGAATTAGACTCTGAACAGCAAACAAATGAAAGAAATGCAGTGCTCTTTAAAACAAAACATTTTTTGTTCATCTCCATGGTTTTAAATCGCTATTCATGTTGAATTTCCTATCCATTTAAAAAAATTGTATGATTCTATCGGTGAGTTCAAACAGGTTTTTATTAATGCTCATTAAGCTTTGAAAATATAATTAATTCTGCCATACATAGTTTACCCATGGGTGTATCACTATATGCTATATCCATTTGTAAGACAAATTTGGAAAATAAGGTAAAATAGATAAACATCATAATTATGAAAGTCTTGCAAATTATATTGATTCTGACATTATTACTAAGCAAGCAGATAGTAGATGAGCATGGTACAGTCAATGTATTCATGAACAAGGAATCAGGGAAAATGATGAATCATGAAGAAAATGTACGGAAAGAGAAAGAGCGTACCTTTGTTCCTACGAGTGATAATATGTAATAAAACTGTAATGCTGAATATTTCATGTATGTTATCGCTTTGGTGTGAGGAAGTGTCTAGTCACTGTGACCCAGGACAGTCTCAGTACAAAAGGCAACCTAAATCATCCCCCGTGTGATGAAAAATTCTATTAAATCTTACCCGTCGGAGATAAAATTGTCTTTGTATATACATCAATGTATTTTTTCCTCTATCTATTAAGACAAGAACGGGCCCTAAATATTCGTTCGTACATATAAAAAGGCAGAAATAATCGTCAGCATACACCTTTCTCTTGACCCAAACTTAATAAGAGCTTGTCGGAATTTGGCGATCACGTATCCAGAAAACTGGCCTTTCATGTATTTTTAATACCGTGATTGGTTTTTATTTACTCACAAAACTCGTAAAGCTTCATCCCCCGACATTTTTGTAGGCCAGATTTATGTGTCTGAGGGGGACTAAGTGTGTTATTGTAAGAATTTGGCCGAATGGTTGACAGTTATGAAGTTTTGTTGGTTTTTCCACTATTACGCTAATCGTCATTGTTTGTGCCCTTACTCGTCGACTGGTAAAAGAGAAAAGTCAAATTTGTTTTGTTAACGTATGTATTTCTACGTAACAAATATGTCATTACAAATATTCCGAGATAAAGCTAGCGATCAGGTGGTGGTGGCGATTTCTTTCACGAGATATTCTAGCGCCTTATATGATTGTGAAATTGTCCTCGCTGTTGCCTCGCTAGTGGGGCATGTAGAGCTAATGACCACGTCTTTAATGGCAATCGACTAATTCGATTTACTGTAAACTACATTTATGTGCTTCTATCATCAGTGTAGGGGTTATTCCAGCATTCCAACTGCAAATATATTTAGACAGAGCCTGATCAATTCTAAGGAATGTAGAAATGCAACGAGGCATTGTCCAAACATTAGGAATTGTTCTCTTAGCATTTTCAGTCTGGTCGATCATTATCGGTAAATGTCCGTTTTGAATTTTAGAGCAAGGTTTAGAAACGTTTTTAGCGGTGGTGACGTTTCTTGAGAGGTTTCTGAATGGAGTCTAACCAGCATCCTAGACTGGATAAGAACACAGGGCCTGGCTCAGCAGAGTCATTTGACGGTAATTCCATCAACTGTTTCCCGTTTGTCCTGCGTCTAATGTCACTTTCCTGTTTCACTTGTATCAACAGATAATTATATTGTCCAGTTTAACTCAAGAATGATAGGGGGTAATTCCTCTGTCACCAGTGTCGCTTCTGGTCATGCCAGTCTCGCGCAGTCCTCGCGCTTCGGCGCTGGCTTAATCTTAGACCGACAACGACTGAGAATATGACAAGAAGTGTGCTAAAGGAAATTCTATAATAAATTGGGTTCTAAGACATATTAGGCAGTTTTGTTGGGAGGCCAGGCTACTAGTGATGTGAATAATGACTCTTCATTCTTCTTGGGTGCTCTTCACAATACCATTGATGAGGTCTCGCTGAGTTGGAGTGGCTCTTGGTCTGGGCGGTGCAGCAATACCGGGAAGGGATATAATGTTGCTTTGCATTTTACTAGAAACTACTGTTTTGACGTTCCATATTACACTGTGTGACAAACTTAAAAAGTCTTGAAGATTAATTTGTTTATCTGAAGATGTTCATACATACCATTACCTAACTATTTTTTTTCTTAAATGGTAATTTTTGTTTTGTTTCGTTTAGACTTAAATTCCAGTGTTTAAAGCGTTTTGTAGAAAAGATTTGACATGCTTTTGAATTTCGCTGTCATTGATGCGTTTTCCTGTGAAATAAAATTGTATGTCGTGATGGATTTGTAAACTAACTTTATCTTCAACAACAGCGGTATTTTCAACAGGTCTTGATATTAAAATTAAAATTCCGAGTCACCGTAGTAAGTTTATGTTATCGTTATATTTGATTTGTCGAACAGATTATTGTACCTTATTGAGACCGAGAGGAGAACATTGGTTGTGAATGCAAAATTTATTAAACATGCATAATGATGTGTATTCTAGTCTAATGATATACGACCAGATAGAACTAACGGTGCGAGATGTTCATCAATGTCAGACTCGAATTAGTAATGACGGGAGAATGATTTGACTTGTGTGGACAGGGTCGGCTCCTAAAACAGTGGTGAAATGTTGATAGCTTTGCGTCATTAGGACCAAGCACACTTTAGCACAAAACATAGCGTTTTATATAGGCGGAGACGGACTCACTATTGCTGTGACATAAACTGACTGTGAGAGAGGAGCTCAGACTAAAACAAAACCCCGATCGATAAGACGATACGCTGTGCTTATTAAAACACTCCGGCTTCTGTACGGTATTCTTCTTTTGCGTGAGATGATGGTGTAATTACCGTTTTTTAATGACACACATTGTTGTCTTTTAACTCCTCATAAACAGCATGTATATGTATGAGATCATGATGTCCTATCATAAGATTTTGTGTCTCATTACTTCCTATTAATGTCACATCGTGTCGAATTTGAGTTCCAATTTTGTACTTGCATGTTGGCACTTTTTTCTTCTATGTAATGATAATTCATGTACTGATTTTCTTTATGCCTGCTAAGGATGTATTTTGACCTTTTACATTTCAAAAATGGCGTATGGTATTATGCTTCATAGTATCGATTATCGTGTTTTATAAGATGATCTCATAAACAAATGCTATCGGGTATAATATAATGCTGATTAAATACACCTTACATTCAAATGGCCCTATTTTGTTTTTCTTCCAAATTTCCTTTTACGATAGGCTCATAAGAAGTATACAACTTATACATATACAATCGCCCATTGTTAGGATGGTCGGGAATCTGTTTTCCCAATGGACGTTTTTCCCCCAGTGGAACCATTCGGGATCGGACCTTTAGTCGCAGCGGTTACTAAATGGATAGGCACAAATTATTTATATATTTCATCATCTTTTATTCATACGGAGAGAAAAAATCGATGGGATACCATAGAAAGAGGAAAAGTGTCATGGAATTGCATGCAGCACGACAAAGCCCTCTGCCGTTAACAGGTGACGCTAGACTAGCATAGTACCAAACTCCTACAAAATTCATAACTTGACTCCGTCAATTCAAAAGCTCATCTGTTGTTTCCGTTAGGCGATGAATAACCAATGCTTTATAATCTGGTGGTACAGTAGCGTATCAATGAAAATTACATAGCGTACGAGCTAGACTATATATAAAGAGGCGACTGAAAATATTAGGGTAGGATTCCAATTAACAAACATGTGTAACGGTAAGGGCAATTGTTATCATTATTTAGAAATTTAAAGCTGTAATGGTATAATAATATGATATCGATTAGATGTTTGTTTTATTGTTTTTCCTACCTGTTAATGAGATATGTGAAAAGTGAAATAGGTGGTTATGTAAACAATGTAAACAGGAGGACCAAGGTGAAATCAATAAATACCAGCGGTAAGTTCGACTGTTTTAATGACAATAACAGGCTGCAAAAAAAGTTAATAATAGTGATATACACAAGTACATGTGCATTCCTACTTTATTGTGACAGAACATTCAATCCATTAAATTATACCTAATATTGGATGGTGTGAGGTAAATATTTCCCGACATGTTTCCTTGTGTTATTTTCATGAATAAAAAAATATTTCTATTGAGAAAAATATGTTATGAATGGCATTTTATAGATTCCTTTTTATATACCAAATACATTTCTGATTTTAATTATTTATTTTATAAAACAATAGTCCAATTTTCTCCTAAATGTATTACGAATCACATTATTGATCTACATGTGAAATGAATATAGAGAAAATGACGTCTGTGAAGTGACCAGTAATTTCTAAGAATTTATTTTATCATCTCTCTCTCTCTCTCTCTCTCTCTCTCTCTCTCTCTCTCTCTCTCTCTCTCTCTCTCTCTCCCTTCCTCTCTCCTCCCTCGTTTCTTTCTCGCAATATCCATCTCCTCTTTCTGTGATAGGCATGCCACACCTTGTGTTTACTTCGTGCTAAATGACTGTTGAACATGAGCGTGTAACTAGCGGCATGGCTTGTTACAGGTGAAGAAGCTATCACCCTATTATTGCATGCCTTCAGGTACTATTCCTCCCTGCCTATCCGTCAGGTACCTATAATTAGTGTTTTGTCAGAGGCCTCGGGAGTGTTGTAGGCCCGTTTTCCAAACACTCGGGTAATGCTAGTTTTGCTATCTAACGCTTTCATGAGCGTTGTGTTGCGGTAAGTATCGAGTGTTAGCTACCCGACTGGAGTTATAGCTACCCTCCAGGGAGAAATTTAACAAATACCTAGCAGATCCCCCCTTCACTAAAGCATAGTAAGCTAGCCGTCGATTAAGCGAGGTTTAATTTCCCCCGTGTGCTCATCGTTAGCGCAACAATACACATCCAGAGAAAGGCATACACACTCGGGCAAGTAATTCCACTTCTGGATTAGCTTAACTTGCAGTCCCTGTTGGAATGAAATTCGTGAATATTCATCAACCTGCCTTCCCATCTCATTCAAGGCAAGGCTATTATCTTATTAGGCACAATATTTAAACTTACTTGGACATTCTGTCCCTAGTGGGGTGTACGTTTTGCCTACGACGTCTGTGTCTTACAAATGCCTATGGAACGAAATCCAATTGCTATGCCTTGAAGGAATTCGGTGTAGTTTTATGGTCTGAAAGCTCATAAAACACGGTTAATGGTCGAACTTTTCTACAGATTCTTGATACTTCCACAGTTTGTGTTGATAGGTTTTAATGAAGATTTCATTTGTTATGTTATGTAAGAGGCTGTCATAAGCTACAATGCTTTTTCTTGATTTTGCCGTGAAAAAAAATCTGAATTTTACCAACTGTCTGCATCGTGTTTGTAAAACGTCTGAAAGTTATATTATTTTTACCGCCTCACAGTCAAGAAAGCGTTACAAAGAGTATAGGAAATATTGAAATATACAGATGACGATAACCAGCAAATGAAAAAGTATTTCCCTCTTTCATTAATGTTTGTATTTGTGTTTTAGAGCTATACAATCGAATCGTTCATTCACCATGCAACTCTTGTAAGTAAACAAAACGTACACAGATGGAAAGGATCAATACCAATCATATAAATATCCAATCTGTAACTACCAGATCATGAAGGAAGAAACATATATCCCCAAAATGCTGTTTTTATTGTTACACAATAGAAAATGTGTTACGTAACAGGAGACTGTTAGAAGATCGAAGGTTGTGACCATTAAATCCTAAACCATCTCTTTGATCATGTAAGGTAGTGTGACAAATGTCCGGTAATTGGGGAATCGTGTTTTTCTTGCAGGATGTTAAAAATTTATAACATTTCGCAGATAATTATAGCATCGATCCGGTAAAAAAGACCACCTCAAAAGGAATAAGAAATGACTGGATGATTCCGTTCTTTGGAGAAAAAAATCCTATTTAAACAGAAATGAAAGGAACTATGCGCGTTTTTCTTTATTTGTTATTTCATCGACACAAAAGAATAGACGTTAATATGAATATTATATAACTAGTTGGGCCTAAACAGAAATTCAAAGCAGTGTCACTTCAGTAAGTTTGATCGTCAGTTTTGAATGAATTATTAATCTATTGCTGAAGTACCAAGAAATTGGACAATACAATTAACAGTTAAAATGGTTAAAAAGTAACAGATACTAAACAATTAAATGTAATTTATGAAGAGACGAACTCGTGGGATAGCGTGTTATTCTTCATCAAAAGAACCGCTATGCCGTTAAAAGGGCGCTGGCTATGGATATAGCGTAGGGACCAGTCGCCGTCCGGTCTACACATCCAGCTGTTCCGACGTAGTTTAGAGAACATCACCTTAATTAACAAGTTAATAAAATAACAATATCACAAAACTGTACACAGCAAACGATAGATCCGTGGGGGCCAACTTTAGGGATCAGCCTCACCGCGGAGACCAATATGGCCGTAGATAGCGGGATCTGAGGGCTGATTGCGTAGCGGTTGATCCTCGGGGGCTAGCTAAGAAATAATCCACAATGGATCAGCCATTCCATAGAGACCAATCTGGCTGATATTCAGTCTGATGGTGTAGAGTATACATCAGTATAAGCTATTTTATACATTAGAGGTGATATATAAGGTAAACAGAATGCAAAAAAGTAACGAGTTACGAATTAACCTGATCCATCCAACAATGTTGTCGTTATACAAACCGTTTATAAGATGAAGAGTTATGTGCATGACAACAAATATTGTAACTGACCGAATCGGTGTATATCAGTATGGTTTTCTGATGTCATTTTAGGGATAATTTTAAAATCCAAATTTAAAATAGTGACCATATGAAATCAAAATTGATAAAATGACATATTTTAATAATTTAGATCACTTTAATTTTAATAGATAGTTTTAAGATCTTCCATAATTAAAGAATTGACCTAAGTCTTTGGAGACCGATATCGTGAAATAAGTTTCGAAGGAGAAGGGGGTGGGGCGCATGAAACACTTCCGGACCACTTGGCTGTGCTTCTTTTTTTTTCTGTGTAGATTTGTTATTATCGTTTGCTCAGGTAAGTTGTGTCCTTTTCTGGTCGCCGTTTAATTATGATTATTCTTGTATGTTGACGTGTAGTTTTTAAAAGTTTATATATGTAGGTATATGTAGGTGATACATACGTAATATAGACTATCAAATAAATAAAACGCGCCGATATAATTATCGTAGTACAATTTCAAAGTACAAGATACGTGTACCGGTCAGATCTCTTCAGAGATGTTTAATCCGGGGAACTTATTCAATTAGACAATAATATAGCCAAATCATAACACTATAATAAAAAGTAAAAAAATCAAGTATTACAGATAACAATTCCGATGAGAGATTTTCAGACATTTAGCACAAAGAAATGTTAATATTTACCTTACGTTACTAAAGAGTAAAACCTGAAAAAAATGTATATGTATATATGGCGGTGGAGATAAAGAGAATCTTAGATGCATCAGTAATATAACCTGTTAGACTATATTCCGTGTGTACTTAAAGCTAAAAGCTTGATAGGATTGACATGATTGGGTGGTCTATTTCCAGTAGAATACACAGCATAACAGGATGACCCTTGATGGTTCATAATCCAATAACGTCCATTAAACCTTGCATCAGTCTCCGTGAAACAGGAGCTATATCTGCAGTTATGGCCATCTTTTGCGGTCCATACTAGCCTACTCATCATATTTGCCCTATAGCTAAATTTTTAAATTATTTTTGCTCGTAAAAAGACTTGTTGAATATTTTTCTTCTTTATCTTGGAATGGACTTTCACTTCTTCATACATCGAAATATTGGCACAGTAATTTTTTATTGTTTGAGTGCACCTATCAATCAAGTTGCTTCGTTTTAAAAAGGTAATGCTGTTTTAAGATCACCTTTTAACCTGAATGGTTCTTCGTGCACTGTAAACTCTATAAAGGGTGATTCATGGTTGACCGATTGTCTTTATATTTTTACCACATGCTCACTTTGTACTGTTTAAACAATATTGTCATATTGTCCGCTTAATGTTTTGGTGTAAAAATCGTTTAAAAAGCAATGACTTAATCTCGCCTTTTTATATATAAGGTTAAATTGTTTCCAAATTACTTTCCCAATTCAATTTGATAAACGCTGAAAGTAACAGAGGACAGAAAAAGTAATTTCATGATTTTACTCGACAACAGAAAAGGTGAAAATGGATATAAAAAAGATAAATGAATCCTTCTATACATTTTTCATCGATTTGGAATCCAAATTACATTTGGAGGTAGAGGTACTGTGAGTGTAACATGGCTAAGTGTGTGTTTGTGAGGCAGGCGATGAGGAGGAGAGCCAGGGTATAAAACGGTAAAGCGGACGTGTCAAAGGTGTTTACACCTCCCAACACTCGACTATGGACCACGGCGCGGAGTCTCTGATGGCTATCGTTCGCCACTGGTCACCCCCATTCATCACTCCTATCATTCAGCCTACTAATGTGATTAAACCTTCGATTAGGGTGCTGATGTCATGCCGGCTCTGGTGCCAATTGGAGTTTTTTCCACGACCAGATCGCGTTTTATAGTGCATTTTCCCCGGCTGCAGATGGGCGCCCAAGAACATACGATCTGACGAAGCACATGATTGAAATCATAATGACACCCATTTTTCACTCGAAAAGTTTTCGTCGCTTCTATTTGTAGGAAAAACAATAAGGTTGTAGATAGTGAAAATAGGAGAAGATAGCCCCCACGAGACGGGCAATTTATTTGGTATAAAGGAATTCAGTTCTGCAGGTATTAAATTTTCTGCTTGTGCTGTTCAAAGACGTATCACTTCAGGATTGGACGCGACATGTGTATCAGGAGCAGGAGAGAGAAAGCGACCGTTGATAATACGAGACTTACCCTATAACAGGGGTTACGCGTTTTCCGACCGGGGACAAATTGAATCAGCTTTCTACTTTGTGACAAGACAATAGAGGCCTGTCAGAGACAAAAAATAGTCTCTGGGGTCATAGATGAGGGTCGCATTAACGTTGCTGGGGTCCCTAGCGGCTCAATACATTGCTATAGAACTTTATAAGTAGATACAACTATAGCCTGATTTACCATACACTATCCACTGCGAGAATAGACGCCAATTTAAGCTGACGTTTGAAATTAAAGCTATTCTGGACTTCTTCTGAACATAGCACTCGGTAATATACTTTTGTAAAAGACTTTAATCAGTATGTTTTTGATGATTATTCTATTAGATAAATTGAACACTTATTGATTCATAATATATTTATTATCTTTCTGTGCGTTTAAATGTTTTAATCAATCTGGCGACTTTATTTCTTACACACACACACACATATATATAAATAAGTCAAGTATTTAAATGCCTTCATTGAATGTTTCAATGTGTTTCGGTCAAGGTAAACGGCCATTACTATTTATGGAAATAACTGTTGTCACTCAATCGACTTTATTTTTTCAACAGAATTTTATCAAACTAATTTCTCGACATAGTTTTTGTTGGAGTTTGTCAGAGTCAAGGTCTCCGTCTATTATAAAAAGAAATTCAATCCTTAACAGTCACTAAATTCTACCGAAGAAAAAATAAATATTTGTATGTCGATTTCTAAGCGAACTAAGACGAAGAAATTCATGATTCCAGAATAAGTTGCTAGAGTCATGCGATATAAGTTTATGCATATTAAGATTTAATATGATCTGTATCAGACTTTTGTGCAGACAAGGAGATTGATATCGTTTGCAACGCCTTGTTTTAATGATACTATGTGGCAAAGGTTATTGAGATCTTCCACTTTGCATTTTTTTTATATCTACTGCTATTGTATCAACTTTGCTTTTTGAAACGTGATATACATATACATTAAGCTAATCGCCATATCTTAGAGTCAAATATAATCCTCGTTTATGCATTAATCATTCTTTATTGAATTACATATCTACACAAATTAAGCCACTTGCGTTATGGTGACAAAAGCAAAGCCGTAATCCATGTAGTGTGATAATTGTATTGTTGGAAAGAGTGAGTTAAATATTTTGATTATACAGCATTACAAAGCAGTTGTCTTTTGTCATTTTTCCGATGAGAAAGCGATAAATCAAACGATAGAGAACTTGTAGATAATTACGGAAGTTAGAAGTAGTCTGAGCACGCGTCATGTAGAAATTACCGCAGCGTATCCAAGGGAATAATCTAGACGGCCAAAACAGAAGATATAAACCTAACCTGAACAAGTCGGCGTTGTCATCTGCCTGGACAGATTCTGCAAGAAAAATTGGAGAAAAAACTGGAGCTAGGGTCGGTTACTATTTGCGATACAGATAAACTATTCTAGCCCGGATATAGATGATAATATCTGCACGCGACTTTAGCGCATTGTACCAATAAATTACGTGCTATCATAGCTTTAAGTCATCGTTTGCCTGGCCTCCGATCCCGCAGCCGCTACTCTTACTGGTTCATAGATACTCCCCCGCTACGGAACACCGGACAGGACCGCCAGCAAACGTCTTTTAAGGTGGTACTGTAGCGAGACAATACAGGCAGTAATACAGAATAATACAAACGAATTGCATGACAGAAATAACATAAGCAGTGTTATTCAAATTTTATTTTTATCACAATTCACATAAGTAAAAGACAATTGATCAGGAACGTCAACATTTTAACAATTTTTTAGTTCCAAAAAAAAAGAAACGTTTGTGACTTTAGAAAAAAAAAAAAAATTGTAATGTTTTCATAATTTTGGAAAGGAAAACAATAAACGAAAATCATCTTGTAACAGTATACGAAAAGCCCATTTGCTCACTCGGTCCTCCGTATTCCTCTGATACACTTAGAGTGGAGAAAGTGATTAAGTTGAGTGAATTTGAATTAAGTACTTGTCTCTTGATCATCGGCGATACGAGAGTGGAGGACAGAGGCAAATGCATAGTGGGCATCAGGCGTGTAGGATAGTAACCTGATTACGGAATGGGAGGAGCGACATTCAATCTTGTGCCAGACCTGGTCATAGTCTATTCCAGCTACCTCTTACTGTATCCGTAATGTGCTTCTAACTTACCAGTGTTTGCGTGTAAAACTAATCCTCCGCAAGCTTCACTTATCAGCTCTCAGGGAGACTGTTACTAAATAACGTATAAACTGTTGACTGAAAATGATTTTAATTGTTATTAAGGAAAGCAAAAGAAAGGACACCGATACAATTTATAACATGTGTGTTTCTTGATTATGTCGTTTTATGTCCACGTGTAGTCGCATGTCGTGAAAAATGTCCGACAGTTAGCTTTAGTTTCGTATTTTGTAAATGGTTATATTGTCGCACTTCATGTTCCGGTTAAGGTAATTTTTCTACAGATAATTATTTATGATGTTACTAGCTAGATATATTTCATGCTGTGATCTACCTTGTTGACTATTGCCTCTTCTTTAACGTTTGTTGCCTGTTCTTCTCAACGAAGTATGCCATCAATCATCCCGATGTCTATTACGAAAAACAGAAACAACAATCTGTTGAACGATGGTGCATCAGCCAAAAACCATTATTTGGCGTTAACAGGAAGTGAGATGAACATATTGTTTATATCTCAAATCTCGCGGGATCTCATTTAGGTTTCGATTTTAGGCCTGGTTTAATTAGTATCTCATTGATATTTGTTTTCATAGAATAAATATAACTCTGTTTAAAGATTGACTATACATAATTCACTCGAAAAAATAAATTGATAATCAAATGAAAAAGCTAAAGTATTTTCCATGATTTTTGATCAAAATATTATATAAAAAAAACTATGATAATGAGTACAACCGGAAGTCAATTACTGACAGAATGTTGCATTTTGTGTAAGCTCCTCGTGGTTGTAAAGGTTTAATTGTTGTGGGTGACTTGTACACAAGAAGGTCGTGTCAGTCGGTAATTCCTGAAATACGGTAAACGAAGTGGATATTGACTGTCTTCTGCCCACCACTGCTGGAACCATACTTTATTACACGACTATTCGTAGGCTTGTTTTCATAGCACGGCTAATTCTAGTTGAAAGAACAACCTGAAGAAGCGCTCACTCTCGTAAGAATGAGCAACTTGCATCTTTTGAATAAAGCGTATGACTAATTAGGAACGAAATTCCCAAAGGCTTCGAAACGCGAAGAGGACAATTACCCGAGACATTCTGTATTCTCATCCAACTCCGTGCGTGACATTGCTAGTCTCCCGGGGGAGTCCAAGCCATGATGTACGCTCGCAAGGGGCAGAAAATCATTCCTAAACTAGCTGCCAATTTTGCTTTTCGTCAGCTTCTGATAAACGACAATATTTAGAACCAAGTTTGAAAGAAGTAATATGTAATGGAAGGAAACGTCGTGTCGGTATTCGTCTTGGAGTTGGCTAACAATGTGAGCGGTTCGTACCGGACTAGGTTATACACAGACATTTAGAATGATGCGTCTGTGTAAACAGCAATATTACGGGTCAACGTTTCCGTTCTTGTGAAAAATGTAGAACTGAGAAAACTTAAATAGGTTTAATACACTATTTGCCAACAATATAAGACCTTTTAAATATTGGACTTTATAATATTTATTGTTATTCTAGCGAAGCAAATCAAATTGGATTCGTATATATCTATTTTCAAAGGCATCTGTGCTTTTCACTGTTGTATAATAATAAAGAAGTCTGTTATTAGAAAAGTGTGTTTAATGCCAAAATGTCAAAACTGTCGAACTAGAACAAATTAGGATGTTTTAACGAAAACATAACATATTCTATAGAATTAAACGAAGTTTTCTACTCGGCCCTCCTAGGTTTTACCGTAATTAAGTAAATCTGCTTCCATTAAAAATAAAAAAATAACAGCAAAATTATCAGTTAGGCAAAGTAGTCCAATTGTTTGAGGTGGGAGAGTATTCGATTTTTTAGAGTTCGATATTACAGATATACACATATCTACAGCTAATGAAAGTGAAGAAAGCTTATTTTATATTAAATAGTTCAAATGATAAAAACAAGTTTCTTTACTGCTTGGCTGTACTGTTTCTGTTTTAACTTTCGAATGACACGTCTATCACTGCATTAGGGTATAACAATACCCATACGTTAGTCGGGCAATATGACACACAGGCAAAGGATAAATTACTAAATGAGTTTCTTCTTTATTACAATATATCCATCGGGTATGTTCGTTTCATGCTTTTCGATTGAAAACAAATGATGATAGAGAATGGTAAAAACGTTTACCCTAAATTTCATACGAAGAAAATTCGTCCAGGGAATTTACTTAGTGGTACATCAGTCACGCTACTAGAATTACGATGAAATATTTCACACTGTGAGCAGACCTATGCCTATATTCATTTAGTATACTATATTATACTGAAATTGCGAAAAAATAATATCTATTTGAGAGAAAAAAAACATAGTATTTCTCTGAGGTTAAATCTATGGTTATTGTAATTTTGATTAAATATAAATAAAGATAAATGGTTTTGTTTCCCCATAAGAAACATTTCTGAGAATATAGTAAGCAAATATTGAAATACATTTGACATGATATACTTACTAGTTTGATTTTTCCCTATCTCTAAAAATTCATTAAAAAGTATCTTTCTGATTCATTGTTTCAATTTTATCGTATTATTGTTATTTTACTTTTGTCAACTGTGTTATACCCGACGGATCAACGCATTTATTTTGATTTAAAACTCGACAAAACCTCCATTACAAGCGTCCCGAGAGACCCCGACAGGTGGGATAATGCATTGTTACATAAACGGATCTGTATCACCCTGACGCTTGCACAAAGAGGAGTTACAGATTAGCGAAAATGATATGTTTGTTTAGGTATTCCATCATACGCATCCCATAGCGTTGTTCCCTTCAGGGAGTTCATTCATTCAATAGCCCTAATGGTAAATGAAAACATTTGTTCCGCGATTCACCCTAACACCTTTCGTTGGCGGTAACCATGACGGATAGCTCTCAGAGGATATAAACACTCGACCAGTTGTTGAGGTGGTGGAAGTAGTCCAAACAAACTCTCGTTTCCACACACTTGTTACACCAGCTGGAAACGCCATCATTAGCAGTTAGTTACTTAATTTACTTATTTTCGTAGCGTCATTGATAGCCATTCGCGAGGTGAGAGTTTGTGTCTACAAGTAACCGTTGTTTCCTTGACAGCATCTACATAACACGTGTCATCATATTCTCGCTGATTTCGAGATTGTTCGTGGTTTTGGCATTTATGACCCAAATCGACACGCTAGTAATTGTTTGTGTTTGTGCGTCAAGCAATTAATTTCTGTTATTATTTGAAAATGTTGTGAATAGTGTTACTTTAACAGCAATTAGAGGGTAATTCCCATTTTCATTGGGCGATATTTCCCGCCAAAGTTTATGTCACGTGGTTGCTTTAGTACTTATAAGGAAAAAAAATATTCAAGATATCAAAAAAATACCTCATACATTCGCTTGCTCTCTAGTGATACTATTTCTTGAAAATGTGTAAGAAAAAATGGACATGATATCAATGGATTAATCTAAATGACAACTTTTAAACAATTGAATTGTGAAATATATTCAGTCTGATATTGACTAGTCGTAATGTGACTTCGTGTCCGTTGCACTCTTTGACCAGTGGTCGTTGATTCCCCGTTAGAAGAATCATCATAATTCGTAGTAGATCATTTGGATGGTCAGCCAGTTGGCGTTCTTAGATCAATGGCCCAAGCACAAACTCAATTTAGGGGCTAATTGTTTAGGTGTGAAATTTTCTACCATTTGACTACATTAGAATCTATTGAAGACTCGAGTTAATAGACTTGACCCCTCTATCCTACTGGGTGATGTAATCAATTCCCCAGGGTGAAATTATTCATTTAAGGAATTTACATCATTGAGCCAATCAACCGATGCCCGAGTGTAGCATATCAAACGAAGCTGATTGCCCAGCATGAAATCGATACGTGACGTTCCGGATAATGAAGACCTGCTTCGGTTTAGTCAAGTACTTGACTTATGCTCGCTGTATCTTATTTTCGCGATGACAAATGTTGTCCGTCCATCTTTGATCATATCTCGAACAGATTGCTACCATTCACACATTTCAAATTTGGCTTCGTTTCTTTTTCTTATATTAAATATTTTTAAGTGTAGAGAATTTTATGAAACAATTAAAAGTATATTCTTGAAAAGTTTACATACATTTGTCTTTATATATATACATTCATTTGGTTTTCAAGCGGAAGCACATTATCTTTTAATTCTACACACAATCATTGATAATGTGCTTTTTTATATTAAAATGTGAAACGCAGTGCACGTGTTATCATTGAATGTATAAATTTTGTTTGAATATTAATATTTAATTTTTCATGGTTTTCTATCATTATTATGTTGTTGATTCAATATGGTCCAATAGGTTTTTATCAATGTATCTATCTATTTTTCTGTTAAAAAAGATGTGCTTCAATAATATTTCAAAAAAATCGATACGACCTCAGAAAAAAAAGGTAAGTCATTCTAGGAACTTTTTAGAGTTATATTATTTTTCTTTTATTATGCACAAATGAAAATAATACACATACATTGAATATGAGTTAAGGCATTCGCTACGCTTATCATCGAAATTGTGAAGTGTATTCATAAATATTTTGTTTTTCATAAGAGTAGATTATCATTCAATGAAACGAAGTCATCGCCCCTATTTTCGGCTAAATCTGAAATAACAGCAAGATGTCATCAGCTCATTTCATTTAGATAATATAAATTGAATGGAAACTCGTTAAAAGTCCTGTTCACATAATTATATACCTGTGATAATTATGATGCAATTAATATATTTTAACCATTACCAATTTTTCATTTCGGTAAAATGTTTACATGCCATCTCTGTTTTTCGCTAATATGTTGCTAATAGCTTGTTGTCTAATTTGGAGTCAGTTTTTTTATTTATAAGTGGGACAGCCCTCATACACGCATTGAGCGACATACCCGCCAATACACTTCCTCTTATTGCCGACAATCGATTTCACAACTAATTTAATAAACGAACGATGCCATCCGATCTATTTCCGGAATTACTTCAACAAAATATCATTAGTTGATTGTTAATGTTCGATGTTTCCGTTTTCTCACCGACCGGATTCTGATCCTGTTTTTCTATGCACCTCTCCTTTCACTGTGTTGATGGAGAAGGTTATTACAATATAGAAAATCGATGCAGAGTAACCACAGGTAAATTTATCCATAATCAAATATTTCCGTTAGCTCATGGCTTCTATTATAGCTGAATAACGCCGTATAATTGTATCTCTCTATCAGAACGGTTGACGGGACCTCAGTTCAATACGGGACTTTTGTAGTAAGGTTTTAATTCATTGTTGCGAGAGCTAGCCTGAGTCGGTATCATTATTTTATCTAGATTTGAGCGAGCGGTTTCTAGTTGCAGGACATTCATGTGTTAGATTTTAATTCATTTGTTAAGAGTCCCTTACAGAATCTGAATCACTTTCAGTATAGGCTGTCGTTGACATTCTTTGCCTTTGGAAAATAAATCGTCTGTTTCATATTATTTTGATTTTATCAGCCGTCCTGCTAATGGATCGTCGGCCATATTGGATAGCCATAAACACTATCGTTTGTGTAAGGTTACTGTCGGACAGAGCATGCACGGGGGCATTTACTGTCAAAATACAAACAACTTTTCAATTTTGTCATTTATGTTATTAAAATTGTGCCTTCCAACGATGTTATATTTATATCATAAATTGTATATATCTTACTGTGATCATATATGAGTTAATTCAATACTGGAAGTGATTTAACCGAAATATTGCATTTGGACCGGGTTTTTTAGATACCATTCAAGTTATACTGGTAATAACAAACGACAATCCCATAGTTATAAGTCAGGTTTAATAGGAAATGGCTAATGGAAATATACATACCAATCTAATTTGATATCAATGATTCAATGATTCAACCATGATGGGTACGCTTGTAGATTGCAATGCTGTCGTCGAAAAAAAAGTGAAATAGATTACGTTATAGCACATGGCCCTCTCGTTTTAAAACGTATTCACCTATCACATATACATTCAAAAATATAGTAACCCTTCCATTATCAACAATGAAATTAAAAACAATTTAGGTAGAAATATATCCTTTTCTTTAAAATTCCTAAAATAAATACTACTTCCGAATCTGTAAATAAACTAGAAAAACATTGATAGGGAGACAAGCTGGTCGCTTTTAGTTTGTTTGTATCGTTAGTGTATTATTTATGTATGTACTTTGTTGGCAACCAAAGGCCCCTAGACCTCGAAGCTTCCTTATTTATGTGTAAAGCCGAGAAATCACGAACATCGATGAAATATTCCTTCTCTTTATTTACCTACAAACATAACTACATATATAGAAAATATTTTAAAGTAAATGTCAAATAATATAAGTAATATGATTAGGACCTACATGCAAGCAAATAATTCTATCAAAATCATCACTATTTTATTTCTTCTACCACGAAATAATATGGACTTTTTATTTCAACAGCCTTGTCAGGTCTAATAATTGTAACAGTGAAAATAGTTTTAAGAAACTAATTAAAATGTTGCGGTCAAAATATTCTAATCAAAGTTCATTGAATTGTTGTCAATAAAAATGTGTTACAATCTTAGAAGATTAAATAATATTTCACATAAAAAATAGTATTAAATATTTATCGCAAAGTTTGAAGTCGAAGTTGTCCTAATAGTTATATGACAATATCATAATTTAAAGATATTAAACTGTTATCTCAAAGATAATTCGGCCGCAGTAAACTAAATATCAAAATCAAGGTTAATTAAGTCACCGTAGGCTAAATGGTGATCTCGAAACTAATGAAGTCATAATTGACTTAATGGTCATCTCAAAGCTAATGAAAGTATTATAGATAACATAGTCAAACTTTTGATATAAAAGCCAAAGAAATTATAATAGACTAAACAGGCTTAATACTGATATCAAAACAAATATAATTCTAATGGTCTAAATATTTATCTCGAAGTTAAAAAAATGAATAGGTTAAATAGTATATCAAAGTTAATTAAATAATAAAAGACAGAATTGGCTGAATATTGATATTAAAACTAGTGAAATTGTAATAGACTTAATAGTTATCCCACAACTATATCTTAATGAAATCTATGTAGGCTAAATCCATGATCTGCTTATGTAGTATTCAAACTCCAGCGTGACACCTCAGACAATATAATGTTAAATCATATCGACACTGGTACACATGATGTATAAACTATGGATTTAGTAACAACAGTAAAAATATCCTATCACGATGTTCCCCTTTGTATAAATCCCACTTAGGGCTAAGTTGATACATTATGGAATAACTAAATATAGTAACAAATGATGATGCTCTGTTTTCGAAACATTCAATCACATAAAGCTTGTCCCCCAGTGGTTCTCTAGGTAGATCTGTTTCAGAGATATTGACAAAGAATGTTAAATATCTAGTTTGTACATATTACCTTATTCATGCTGTCAGATGCTATGGTATGTTTGTTTTCGTTTTGGCTCTGACCTTTCCATAGATTGTATTGGAGTACTGTGATGGCGTCATAATTAGTCACGTGATATATTGATAATAGCATGTTGTAACTGACATGAAAGTGTCATCCATAGCTCAGATATAAAATTCCATAGCTCGTAATGCACAGATGTCAAATTCCAATATGGAGAAGAGCGTATGTAATATTCATTAATTTAGATAAAATCACACGCGTATTCACACACAACCGACGGTCGGGACCGCGGATGGGTATCGCAACAATAAAATCGTGGAATTACTACCAATCGAATTGGAGGAGAAAGGACACTGGGAGGTCGATATCATATCTATTAACGCGTGTTCTCAAACGACAAGAATTAAAAATGTATCTCTTGATATATAAACCTGACTTAATGTATCAATGAGGTTTTGTATTGATTCTAGACCGATGTTGACGGTGATCACCATAGACTCTCATTATTCAAAAAAAAAAATCAAATTGAAATCGATTTTTCGTAAAATCCATACATTTCATTAGGAATGATATTTACTATTATACAATTCTTTCATTGCGTCTTTGTATATGAACACAGTTCAAGTTAGCTTAGATTTTATTCTCGATTCATATTAGAGATTAAACAAGCAGTATTTAAAACAATAGAGAGAAGTGATAAGGTCATGTGTTTGACTTTTAATATATATTTAACATCTCCTGTCCTGCTTCTGTTTTATCTAACTGTTATCCCCTCACCTACAATTTGATAGCAAAGGAAACAGGTAGCTACCTTCAGATGTATTGCATGATTCAATATCTTAACACTATTTGAGTAGTTTTGGCCTTTGAAAAACTATCCCGTAAAAATTAGAAAGACAGAAAATAACATGGAAAATGATTTTTTATGAACTGTCTTTCAAAGTCTATAACAATAAAAGCTATTGGTAAACTCACGTTAAACGCATGTGCCAGACCGATATTTATCATTCATAGTCATTTACTGTTTATGTATGTAAACGTTTCTTTATCCATACCATCTCTAATTTTATGATTCTGTTTATGTTTTTCAGATTTTTCTTAAAGTTTTTCATGAAATGCAATCAAAATTGTCTAAAAAATGCCGGAAATCCACGGGACATGAGGCGCTTCCAGGTGAGTTTACATTTAAGTTACTTTACATCATTTTTGTAGCATTCATCTATACAAGTAGTGTAATGATGTTACATCACCTCTACGTGTTGCCTTAAGATTGTCTTTGTGAGTTCGTTGAAAAATACTTTTCAGAAATAAAACAAAAAAACTTTTCTGTACATTAATCCTAAACAAAAACATTTTTTTCAATTTGTTTAAAGTTGTTAAATCTTTTTCAAAATTCCCCTTCCCTGTTCCCCTGTTCACACTGATTCGATAGAAAAATGCGAGGAATTATGGGCCATCGATGGCGGAGATACCCCCAATAAACGTTGACCTTTTGGGGTCAGAAACTTCCTGGCCTTTGATCAATAATCCCATTCACTTCCGTTGCATTTTGTTGAAAGAAATATAGCGTACTATAAACAAATATATCTCTGACGTCATTATCTCGGCGAGATATCCCTGCCTAGTTGTGGAACGCTGACGTGATGAGACAAGGCAGTAGAGAGTCGGATTAATGTCAATGGCTGTTCCATTAGGGAGAAATGACAAGATTTGGGGGATTACGTTGAGTAGAATGTTATTAATACCGCACACGCGCGATGTGAAGTAAAGGCAGACGATTATACTCTCCTGTAATGGCGGTATTATTCCCATGTGGCGTATTCCCAACCGAAGTAGTCAGCATACTAAATGTATATTAAAAATGTCTTGACATATATGCACACTCTGTGATGTAAAGAAGCAAAAAGTCATACAAATATCGCCAATCTCCATATAATCCGATGCCCCGTTGCCATAGTGATATGTAAATGAACAGGAATTGTAATTAACTGAAAGACCTTTTCCAATGTAATGAGCCTGAAGTATTTCAGATCTTTTATACAAGAAAAAAAACCTGTCATCACATTTTTGTTGAAATTAATTATTTTTATGCTTGAATTAACGTAATCGTCCGAGGACTGAGAGTGGAGTCAATAAGGTCATGGTAGAGCTACCCTGTGTACAGTCACTTAAGGTAGATCAGAATGTACCGGGGACAAATAGGTGTATGGGAATTAATATTAATAGGTACTTTCTCTAATGGTTTTGCAATTTGAATCACATTTTGTTTGTTAATAATAATTATAACTAGAAACACGAATTTACCGTACCAAAGAATGGCAATCGTATCCGTTAGAAAACCGTCGGTAGCTCTAACGGTCATAGGACTGAAATTCTTATACAAGCTAGACTGACCCCCATCTCTAGAAGACAATAAGTATAAAGCTGAAATGGAGAAAATTTGGACTTTCAAAAAAAACTTGAAAACTGTTATTTTTGCGCTTGTTACAAACATTCTATCTAATTCGTTTCCCTCTCTTATGAAATATTTGAAAGAGACAAATCTTCAGACTCTTTTCATACGCTTTATACAATTTACAACTTGTGTAAGATTAATTGTTTTGTATTATTTTACATTGTATAAAGACAGGTATAATCACTACAATACTTACTGATAACGTAGCAAAGAACACGTGTCTAAATCAACCATCAAGAAATCAGTATCTGTGACCAGGCTAGTCAGGTGTTTAGGAATTTACATATACAGTTCATATGGAAATAAATAAAGTGACACCTTATTTGAAGTTAAATGTGTCTGTTCAGGTGTTTGTCTAGTTTCTAAAAATACACCCCTACTCGTTAATTTTACGTGAGCCTGTGCTCTTCCAATTGATTATGGGGTTAAACCAACTTCTGTTTTAACATTATTTCTGACCATTGTGAATGTCCATCGTTTTTGGCCCCTAGCACCACCGATATGTCCTAGACAGACAAAAAACGGTGTGGTACAGTGATGCTCATTTGTGGAGTACAGTATTTATTACAAAACTTTTCAGGTGCGATCGCGTGTGTGTTAGTTTAGTTTAAACATATTGTATTGCCAAGCAAATGGATTGGACACAAGTTATTAAACTTATATTAAGCCCTTTCCAAGCAAATTACAAGCATACTGTATATTTACAATATGACAAGATGGCAGACTTCATTAATATATATATATACACTATTTCATTTTTAAATGCTTTAATTTCTAAATTGAAACTAAAAGAGAGAGAGAGAGAGAGAGAGAGAGAGAGAGAGAGAGAGAGAGAGAGAGAGAGGGGGGGGGTTACCTCAATCTTATACAGAGTTGGGTGTAGACTGATAACCGACAGCAGTAAGTGTAGAACAATAGACACACACGATGTACATTTCTTACCAGTTGATTGCAGATCTGTGCGGTCCTCGTTGGATACCACGCGAGCTTTGTAAGGATGGATGTTAACGACATTTCATTATGGGTGCCGCTGGGGAACTCTTTCGTAGTTTGTCGGGAATAATTACATCGTTTGTATTTAAATGTCTAGGGTACGGAGAGCGATCTAAATGGTAGCATGCAAACAAATAAACAGCTTCATCGGGGCATTAGCACAATAGCGTTTAGCGTTAATGAGATGGTCGGGGGTTTACTCTACAAACAACGGCAACTTTTATTAAAGTCCCAGCGGAGACACAAACCTCCGATACAGGACGATCTCTAACACTATTTGTGTATACGACTCGGCAACAAATGTGCTGGCCGTGTACACAAACACATTAACAATTTTAAAAGACTTTTTAACTACCGGAATGATTTAACAGTTTATAGATGCTTTTCTCATTAAATGTTAACTTTAAAAAACGGGAAGATTTGTATTTTGATTTGATTTCGTAAAAAAAAGAGAGGAAATGTAATAATTAGTATCAAATAATATATTAAACACAGACACTATGAATACCAATATTAAGAATACTTTTATCACAAGTTGTATAGTCATTTTTTCATCCAAGAAGATTTAACGGTATAAAACATACTTATCCGATTTTAAGCTATTTAAATTATCAGGCAAACACTAGTTTGTTATAACCGTGTTTATGTCTATAATTTAGTATTTCTTAGTACATGTTTTTATATGCATATTCTAAACTTCGCAAGTATTTGTATGTGGTTATATTGATCAACAATGATCTGTAGTGTCTAAGAAAGGTCTTTTATTATTTGAGACACTGAAAGCAATCTTTTAATTCAAAATCAGGACACCATGACGACCGTACACATTTTACAGCGTAGATTGAAGTTTTCCCGAGAGTCAACCCTGGCTAAATAGTTAGCTGGTCAATGGGACAAAGAAAACCCCTGATACTTGGAATAGATTCTTCGGTAGCAAATCTCTATAAATGCAGGGAAGGCCTGTTTGTTACTATCAAGAAAAGGAAAATTATAGACATGCACACTTGATCTATCTTCATTTATAAAATTTTACCTTATTGCAGGTGGCCGTTTGTTCCACGATGTCGGTTGAGGGTCCCCTGTTAGCTGTTTCAGATAACATGTTTGTGCACAACAACTCTAAACACGGCCGGCGAGCTAGACGGCTAGACCCAACGGAAGGAGGTATGCCACTAGATAGTAGTTTCCTTCCTAGTACGAAAGTCAGTGTTACTTAGTACAACAGCGTAAAGACAATTGTCATTCTAATCTTGAAAATGCTCTGTCTTGTCCATTTCTTATAACACCACAGCACAAAACGAAGTAATGAACTTGAATCAAAATATTTATTCCGCTTGTTTTATGGAAATGGTGAGCTGATAATTGTTTACTCTGTTGAAATAATTCACTGACTGACTACCTTTGTAATTGTTTTCTAGTTCCATGTTTATTTACTAGTTAGTTTTGTTTATATTCTGTTGGTTTTTTTTTGTTTTTTTTTATTTCTTATGTTTTGTTGCATTTATTATTTTTTTGTAATCTTATAACTGTTGTGGTAAACTTGACTATGGATGTGAGACCATACGAACATCTGACAGACAGAACTGCATCGTCCGTTATGCTTTTTCATTGAATTCGTACATATATTTATTAACCTTGTGCGGAAACTACCTTAAATTCGGAATGCGTCCATTCCTGTTGGGTCGTTTGCACAGATCTAACGTATCCCATTTCACGCCAGCATGGTAAATATAACAGTTTTTGTACAGTCCACCCCAATAGTTATAAAAATACTATTTTAGGATGTTACCCCGCTGGTAGTGTTCCTCTTGGCTTGCATTAATTAGAGCCCTTGTCTCCTTTAACCGGCACTCTTGTTGGAATCTTTATGCAAGAAATCTATTGAACGTTTGATGAGAGCCGATTTCATTTTCATCCACTGTCGATTGTCACCTCTCACTGGGGTCAGATTACCTAAAGACAATCATTCACTGATGGAAGATTATAACTTTAATTAGAATGACAAAGAAAAGCGTTTGAGTGACTGTTGTTGGCCAGCTGTCTGCTATTTGATTGTACCGGCCCATCTGGCTTGGCCCGACCCAAACATCTGTGGCGCGAAAGGCACTTCCTGTGGGTAGAAGATGAGCGAGCACGTCCATGTTTTGCTATAGCCGGACGTTTTAAATATTGTTTTGTGGCCTATATATATAAGTGCACTTTTTGTAAACAAAAATCTTGAAAAAAACTTAAACAAATCTAAATAAAAAATTATCCTGATTTATATTACATTGTTATTTCAGTGTTAATTTGCGTTGTCAGTCGACTGAGAAATTTTACCTTATTTTAAATAATAATATTTTTGTTATTTATAGTTTAAAAAGTATGACTTGAATGGGCTATGCAACTGCTTTCAAGACACTGGCATAAGATCTATAAATATCACCACAGTGTCCGCTATATACATTCTCACTCTTGTTAAAATCGATATAATAGATGAAAGCAAGAAGAGTGTTTGTAAAAAAGATCGCGAAGGATTAAAATTATTTTGGTGAAAAAACCAGAGATCGTGCACGAATTTAAATAAGATATATTAAGTTGAATAACCATTATTTTGAGATGAAGCAAGGTCTCGTTCTGATAACATCTCGTATTATTTTGAGCTGCGTCCTTTGAACTATGTTATCCGTCTAATAGATTATTCGGCGTCTCTGATATTCCTGTCCGAACCCTGGTCCTAATTTGTCACTAATTGGTAAGTTTTCAAACACTAGAGTTCGATCAAATTGTTTGAAATTGACATAACGGCCCGGTTAAGCACTGGCCATAGGCAGTCGACACATAAAAGATATGTTTTCTTTGTGCTTTTACATCTTGCTTTTTTAAGCTTTTCTGTGTTTTTGGTTCAATTTGATTTTCTTGTTGATGTTGCCACATAACTTTATTATTCGGATAGGTTCAACAAAGAATTTGTGATAATTACATACAAGATGACTTTTTTCTTGAATTAGGTTTTGGGAAAAGCGCAGTTTATAGATATAAAATTCATTAATGAACGCTGACAATTTAGTCATAATGTGATATGTTCTCTATGAAATGTATCGTGATGGAATTCCAGAATACTTAATAGTTCGTTAAAAACTTCCTACTTTTATCTTAACTTAACAAAGAATTCCCCCATTCTTCATAGATGCTTGGTTTCTGGCAGACTCTTATGGCAGATTCTCTAAGTATCCCCGGGACACAGCCATTCTTAGTAAGTAATATTTTACGTATTTTGATTGGTTGATTATTATCCAACCAAAACTAAGCACATGTGTGTAACAATTACCGGACATTTCATCATTAGTACAACCAGAATATCTTGAATTTAGAATAGAATTTTCTAAAAGATTATATTCATTTATATATCCAATTGATTGCTTCATTTTTTCTTCTTTATTTAATTTTTCATTTCTTCTTTTGTTTTTCTTTGCCATTATTACCTTTCAACTTTGTAGCTTTCTTTCACTCACCTTCTAAATTTGATAGCTCTCACAATTAGAATAAACATTTATTATCTTTTAGGATGAATTTTATGAATGATGTTGCCCCCAAGTAAATTGATAGTTATCAGTGGGTGTTTACATTCTGCTTACAGCGACACCTTGTATCAAAGCCATCTGTCCCAGTGAAGGATGGACAACAGGAGGGACAACCGTCATCATAATAGGAGACAACTTTTTCGACGGCCTTCAGGTGGTGTTTGGGACCATGCTTGTTTGGAGCGAGGTAAGGGTCTTGATTTTGTGCAATTGTGTCCCCTTATAACCCGAGGTCCTCCCCATCCGATCCTGACATTGTGTGCATTAAAGGAGAAAAAATCATTTTAAAATATAAATTTGAATTTAAGTTCAATTTCATTAAATGAAAAATGTCAAGTGTCAAAATATTTTACATAATTTTATATTAAACTGTATTAATTAGGACATTTCTTTTTTACGTAATATTCTAATTTACCTGTGACTGTGTAGATGATTAAGGTGCCTTTGTAATGCTGGCTGGATTTAATTGTAATGGCAATACAAACCGACCCACCGCATACAGATCTAATTTCTGATTTTCCGGCCTATTTAGTCTTGGATCTAAGCACTTCTTTTATGCAGGAGGATTGGTGATAAACAATGAAATTCACCCATTAGAGGAAAACCGGCAAATCTATTACTGGTAACTCAAACATTCAAACCCAGTAATGGAAGAGAAAATTAATTTTTGATGCGCAACAAAAGAAGTCTAGCTTAGCCTCGGATCGAACCTTATCAAACGAATAATCCAGCATGCAAGCCGGTATAATAGACCCACAACAGTAGTGAGTGCTGACGGTGGTGCTGATAGTTGAGGCCAAATCAAAGTATTCCGTGTTTCATATGCCTCTTTGGCGGATAGTTAAGGTTTCTCGAATAATTAGAAAGCTACTGACCAAAACAGATTTTGTTTGATATTTACTTTTTTTTTTACTACTTAACGGATTTATGTTTGTAGCCATTTCTCATTCGAGTGTTTGGATGGTTTACATCACCATACTAAAACCAAAATGTGTACGTGTCAACCCTTGAAATTTGAAGAGACGGAAAACAAAGAAAACCGAACACGTTGCCTAAAAAGTTGCCTTTGAATTGTGATATTTACCGGCCACTCTGTTTTGTATATATCGGTTTTTTACGCCCCTTTCATATCAATAGCAGGATCTGGTATTGAAATGCAAGAACGATTCGTCCATAAAGTGGGGTTTCTTTGCCTGCCCTGCGATCCGTTAATAATTCACTGTTTTCAGTTAAGCTAGGATAGAGACAAGTGCAAACATAATTCATAGGAAACTGATTTCAAGTCTTGTTTCCGAAAATACTTTGTAAGCTTGCATTACTACGTCCGGTTTAGAATTCTTTTCCATACCTTTTAACAAGAGACGGACTATTTAAAAGGATGTCATTTCGTATGCAAATATAGGCGATGAATTCACTGAAACGGAACACGCGCACGTGCTATTGTTTACCGTTGTGCGTCTGTGTGGGGCGTTATCAGGCGGACAAGTGATCGACACATTCTATGAATGTTTTATACAACCCCGTACCTAGCCTGTCCCCACAACTAGTCTGGATAATTAGGACAGAATTAGGACCGGGAATGTGTCACTTCAACATAATGGCTTCTTAATATAGCATCCAGTATATTTTTACAAATATATAATGGCACCTGCTGAGTTCAGACAATAGTACACATAAATACATTAATTGTATATATAAATACATATCTAGTCTATATTCATAGTATATGCATACATTATTCTGAGACCTCATTTCATTTGTTGTCAAGAAGTGTATCTCTTCGAATAATTAGGGGTTTTAGACACTGTCAAATTTTGGCTTAGTCACATATTAATTGGTGTTCTTGTGTAGTTAAAGTCTGTATCTAATGTAAAACCATCCATACGAGTTACTATAAATAACACGAATCAAAATTCTTGTGAAATCAGTCGAAGCCTAATTGAAAAAAATAAAGATTGGCAAATTAATCGTGCTTTACATTATAACAAGCTTCGTTTTTGTCAGTGTGATTACGGCGCATGTGAAGTTTTGCATTTTGACTTTAATGTTTGACAAAAGTCAAAGTTCGTGATACATTTACTCCTTTAATGGCAATGTAGCATACGATGGACGTTGGTCTAGGGGTAATATGATAGGTTTGCAAGTGTTAGAGCATGCATATAAAAAAGGAGAATGAACTGACAATACTTGATAAATTTTGATAAATAACATTTCAGTAGTTACACAATTGTCCTTCTACTATGCATCATCTATAAATGGCGTTTGACATTTACGTTATCTCCAGATCATATAAAACATCATTCTCTTACCATAGAGTGAAGGTCGGGAACATAAATATCCCGTCTAATTGTAAAGCATTAGGAGAAAGCGTCGCGGCCTACTACTGAAATACATTCTAATTACTATTTCAATTGCCTGACTGGGTTTGGTACATGTTTCAGTTAACCTGGAGATATGCATCGACGTTGTCAGCGCATCACTTCTCACGAAGTATTCAAATCTACACGTCGGGATATTTATAGCTTTCACTGTTGAAATGAGCGGCAAACATGCCTTAACTTTCATGTCTGTGTCCACCGGGACTATTTGTTCCAACCTAATCTTCCTAGCCGATTATGTGATGTTTACTGTACGTCTATGTGTTATAAACCAACTGCATTACGTGTATCATAACTACTACAGATTTATCAATAATGTTATGCGTCAGAATAGTACGAATATAATATAGGAACATCTCAGTTTAAATATTGCACTAAAGTGCATGGAGAATTTCCAGCAATTGTGATTCCTCTTGTAATATACACTGACAATCACCAATGCACAGTCACTCATTTGTTCCTGAGCGCGATGAGACCTGTTTATTTGTGAACTATCTGCACTCCTATTTGAGATTAACTCCCTTATCTTATGACAATTCTTTGATATCTGATGAAAATTATATTATAGTATTTTCGCAACTTTACTGTTTTAAGGTTTATAGCAATCGATGACTTCGAAAATGTCACGTTTGCTAATAGAAGATTTAATATAACTTTCAACAACATTTTCACAGATTGTTACGAATGTTGTCGTTGAATATAGTCTTAGTCTGTAGGATTCTTTTCAAAATAATAATAAAAAATCGACATTGTTTTGTTTCCAGCCTCGTTTTGATATATTTCTCGGCATTCATCGTTTTCAATGTCACATGATATGTGTTTGTTTGTTTCAGTTGATAACGTCCCACGCTATCCGTGTACAGACACCTCCTAGACACATACCTGGGGTCGTGGAAGTTACCCTGTCCTACAAATCTAAACAGTTCTGTAAAGGCGCACCAGGACGCTTTGTCTACACAAGTAAGTACCACAATTATAACAAATACAGTACTCTTAATGCTTTTTTAGTATTTCTTCAACGTCTTTTGTACTACGTTAGTATTAGCGTCGGGCGCTTTGTTTACACAAGTGAGTACCACAGATACACCAATAGAGTACTCGTAATGATACGTTAGTATTAGCGTCGGGCGCTTTGTTTACACAAGTAAGTACCACAGATACACCAATAGAGTACTCGTAATGCAATCTTAGTAGCAATTGTGTACTACAAAAGCGTGTCGGCGCGCTTGGTACTTTCATCAACAGGATACGAAAAGTAAAATGTCTACTGCATCCGTACCTACAAAGTGACGAATTTAGTTAAAAGTCCATCTCTTTAACGACATTTATTTATGTTTGATCTTCATTGCTGTAAATAACAACGCTACTATCTTTCTATTCGTAAACAAAAGTTTCATTCTGTTTTAATACGATAAACAACTCATTTAATTATTTTATCAACATGGTAGAGAAATAATAATAGTCTTTATTTATACGTGATGACGAAGTAGAATGAACCATGTGATCGGTTGATAGCTGATCGCAGCGACTTCTTCGTGTGAGGAGACTAATGTTAGACCTTTGCAGTTACGAGTTTTTTTTTAATGTGGGGCTCTCGCAGTGTGTGTTTTCATCAATGTACTCGGATTTGGGACATGAAAGATAGAAACATTCTATCCTTTCTACCATTCTCCTAATTTACACTATGATTTAACCTGGGGGGTTTTATTGGTCCTTTTGACATTTTTTGGTTAGCCGTTAGTCACTCAATTAACTAATCAGATTCAAATAGTTCTTTAAAGTTGTATATTGCATAACCAAACGGGCATAACAATTCGTTATATTGTTAGTAATCATTTATATGACATCAACAAAGTAGTGCATATCACAGTCTGTGCGTTAACATTAGAAAATTCCGTTTCGTCCATAGCAATAAATAAGATTAATGGAATGGGCTTTTAAAATGTAAAGAACTGCACTTGAGTTTTCTTTTGAGACATTAAGGATATGTTACGCCTGCTCCAGATCCATAACGTCATAAATCATCCGATTTCACGGTTATACTGCAGACCGTTCTTCAGCATGCGTCACGGTACTATCCTCACAAAAGTTTATTTCACATAATGCAATTAACATTAGTGATTAAAAACCGCAAAAGAATACATTTTCCAGAGATGATAACATAAATTTGATCCATCGTTAGAAACATAACACTACAGACATCCACTTTTAGTACTACCATGTTATGCAATTCATAATTGTTCAAAAGAATAGGTCAAAATGTCGGTGACACATTCAGGGCCGAATTCAATCCCTTGATTTGATTGGCTATCGCTTTTTACAGTTTTCTATGTGACATATGGGCTTATTAATTCGCTGTCAAATAGAGAACAATCGACTATATTTCTATGACATCTGTATCTTTCGGTGCTGCAAAATTCCATCCATCACAATGACGTGCGCAATGAGAAACTGGCTCTTCCTAACGTTCAATGAATGGCTACATCGCGACATGATATTAACACGAATGTCAGTGGCGAACGATGATTTTCTAATTCCTGTAGCGGTAATGGCAGAGCTTGCAGTATTAACGCCTGACGAACAAGCTCAAAGGTTCCAGGAGCTTTCATTACTTCAATAAAACTCAGCATCTCGCAACGAGACACCACCGAGTATGGGGCAAATTACTTCCCTCTCTTTAATTATACGGCGGACTGATACGCGCGTGAATCCCGATAATATATTGTCGTGTTACAGTGTTGATGAATATCAATATAACATTCATCTCGGTCCAAAGCAAGGTGCTAAAAGCCGTAATTATCTTTCAGGCGAAAATGAAACATATTTGTGATCGAGTATGATTTTTATTGCATGATTGAAGCATCATTTGTTCCCAAGGTTTATGACAGACGAGATGAAAAATGAGATTAGAATGTTGTCTATTTAGAATATTGATTTATCCGGCCATGGAAGGAATCTTATAAAAAAAGAAAAGAATGGACTATCAAAGAAATGATGTATGCCAATGAGGCGATTAAGGTGCAGTAAACAATGCTTTGATTATCCCCCCTTTTCGATGTGGAGTTATTATCTAGAACTATTTATTCTAGTTATCATATGAAGGCATCTACTGTCAACACTTGCGTTATTTAACTGGCGTCACATCCCGACACGTTCCGATGGTCTAGCGGTATTGTACGGGCGTTGAAGAGTTACTCTTGTCAGTCGGCAATCTGATACGGACCATAACCGTAGATTTATTGTTGAGATAGAACAAAATATACTTTAAATGTCTTCTATTCTGCTTCATTAAATAAACTATGACCAGTTTTAGTGGACACCTTTTATTTTGAGGAACAGATGAATGACACATTACTTTATCATTGATCAAGTGAATACACATTCAAGGCTCGTTGAATTGCTATATATAAGGTCATGTGACACATGTGCACGTGTAGAACAATTATATACTTGTAATTTTAAATTTTAACACGATATATTTTTATATATAAATATGTATATATAATAAAAAAACGGAGACTACATTTCGCTAGCGCTTTCGTCTATCTTGGTACTCTTCCTGCGATTCAAACGTATTTGTGACGTCAAAAATGGAGTACACAAACCTTCGCAAAAATAATGACGTCATAAACAAAGTACATATAATGCGGACGTCATGAAATTGCGACGTCTTTAAATGATTACATGAATGTTCTAACGTTAAATGCGTCAATGAAATATATGGAAAAAGAAACGAAATATAATATAAATGCTCAAATGAATGCATTGGTCAAGAACAAACGCTAAAAATATATGATAGTAAAAAACAATCTCAAAGCATGTTTTGTATGTTTTGTACGGAGAGCTCGGCACGGTAGTCGAACGATTATATGACGGGGGGGGGGGTCAAATCCTTTACTCCCTATTCTGTATAGAGATGTACGCTCTGCAATCGAGAAATTTCATCAAACAAATCACATACATATAGATCAGTTATCATATAATTCTTGCACAAAACACATATCAATGTCATTTGTTGAAAATGCAATGAGTTTCAAATAATTTCACATGTCGAATGTTTTGGTTAGATTAATGCATTTTAACCGGTACTCATTCCAATTTGATAAGAATGCTTTATATCTTGTCTTCAGAATAAAATAGCATTTCGTTCCAGCGATCTGTTACTTCGATACTGCAAAATTCTTGGTTTAAAATAATCTGAAAATCGAACCAAGTTTCATTTTTTATTTAATGGTCGTGAACTCCATTTGAGACAAGCAATTTACTGTTTGACAAAACAGTGAAATGACTTTGAATTTATTTTTTATTTCATTATATTATGTTTGCTATCTAAGAAATCTGTTTCAAAAACGTACGAACTGTTTTATTTATAAACTGTAATTTTCTATTGATATCAATATATTGGCGTTGAAAAATAATTTAAACTAATGTGTAATTTCTTATTTACTCCAGCTCTCGCTGATCCCACCATAGATTACGGCTTCCAAAGATTGATGAAACTGGTCCCAAGACATCCGGGCGACCCTGAAAGGCTTCCTAAGGTAATAAAATAGTTTTCTTCTTTGTCATCGACCTTTAAAACATCAACACTACAATAAGAACTATTTTATATCATATACTCTCTGGTATGTCATTTGATAGATGTGCCTTTTCTCACTTACTCTTGACGATCATTATTGATAATTGGCTCGTACAATATTCGTTATGTTTAACAAAATGAAAAAGACTACTATCTATGTTATTTCTTAAGCTTGGCAAAGCAGCATTGTGAACTTCAATGTTATTTTCGATAGGAATATAATAAAAGTTGGTTAAAGTGTGCTTGATAAAGTGAGCAACTGAAGAAATGATAGACACGGTGATTGCGTATGATAGTTCAAACTAAATGGATAGAAGAAGAAACACACAAACCTAGAACATGAAAGTTTATGACCAATCATTGTTGAATTAGTTTACTTTGTAATCACTTCGATTTTTTCATTATTTCAAGATATTTGTATACGGTTTGTCTGAAAGAAGTATGCTTAAGTTATTAAATCCTTACCGTAGCAAATATTATTTTAAATGTATTTTTTAATTATTATTATAATTGTTGTTAAATCGTATTATACTCTATATTCACAGGAGATAATTCTGAAGCGAGCTGCAGACTTAGCTGAGGCATTGTACAGTATGCCACGAAACCACAACCAACTTTCACTTCCGCCTCCCCGCTCCCCGGCCATGAATAATGGCTCACCTATGTCCAGTTTTAATTCATACGCCGGTCAGCTAGCGGTCAGTGTACAAGATACCAATGGCCAATGGGAAGAAGGTAAGCATTTGATTAAAAAATATAACGCAACTTTGCGAACACAATTAGTAAGCGTCGCACTGAATTCAAACGTACTATCAGATACATCCAACACAACTTGAATTGAAAAAGGAAATTAGGACATGTTTTTACGATTGACCGCAATTCTCTGTTTCGAAACGGCATTTCTCCTTTTAATACAAAATTGATTTATGTATGCTTGCAAGTAAGTGGTTTTATTCAATATTGCCAGGTTACACAAGAGGCCAAGCGTCAAGCGTTTCTCCGAGAGGATACGGCTCAAACGGTTCCACGCCCCATAGCAACGGAAGTAGTTATAGCTCAACAGCCATGAATGGCTACCACAGTGGAAGTCTGGGAAATATGGGTAAGCATGAACCCATTGTTTTTACCTTTTGATGTCTAGAAAGTCATTGAATGGGGTGCTTTGAGGGGGCTGGGTCTCTGTCCATCATTTAACATTTTACATGCTTTACTCGAAAAAGAAGTGTTTTTTTTTAAAGTTAGTAGTTTTTTCTATAAACTGCTTGAGGCACGATTCCCCCCATTTTAAATGAATGCCCATCTAACAATTAGAAGTGTTCAAAGCATGATTACTCTAATGAAAAATTAACACTTTTATAATTGTATAAATGCGTTAATTTTGTAATAATTATTACATGTTTATGGATTTCTTTGTGGCAAGAAATATGAAAATATCCACATATTTCCAATCAATATTACTTAAATCTTGTAGGGTTTTATAACTGGGCAGGTTAAGAAATTGTTAACATTTAATTTAATTTGCAGACAAACAATGTTTTCGGGGGAAATTGGTGCAACTAAAGAGTGTTATTCCAATCGCTTTTCATTTTACAGCTAGCATTTCTTCTTTAAATTTGTGGTAAACGGTCGACAGTTTTAAGCCATGGGGCGTTAATTTGTACAAATCTGAACTGTATTCGGCTTGAATAATTAATTTTCGTGAAATAAATTAATCACCACAGAACATTATGGATATTGCATTCTTTTTTATTCATGTGAATGAGCTGGATTTCCATAATCAAATACTAAGAAATAAGAGCCAGATGCTTGATGTTCCATACAGTTAACAGGCCTTCGCTGGCCCGTCTATTTCCCTTCTCCTAGCAAACGCGTTGTGCAAAGAAACTCGCCTCATCTGAAATCAATTGTTTAACTAACTAACCAAAAACAGTTTTACTTGTAATTTCCCCTTTCAATTTGCAAACAACATGATCTGTACAAACAAGTAATATTGCCTTTATTAGGTTTAGTCTGTATCACTGTCTTCCGCATACAAATTTGTTGTCTTTTGTGATGGGATTGAGACACACATTGTCCATAGTCCCTAGTGGACTACATATTGTATTAGCCTACAAGCAAGTTTCTTGGGGAGGCCAGTCTTTGGGGAGGAAAGAGATGCATTCCAGACATGTTAACACACATCCTACCCTTATACAGATGCAGCTTTGCCCGTCGTGGCTTCCTATACTAATCTAGACTATAATTGGTCTCGGATTAAATACAAGCCATTGGCTTGCTTGATTGTACACATCCGTTCTCTAAACAGGCTGTTAGGATAAAGTATCTCGATTTTATTTACAAGATTTGCAATGTCTGTAATCACGTCATTTCTGTTGAATGCAGAGTCATTTTGTGTGACTTGTATTGTCCCTTTCCGCTTACTCTGTCGGGGATACAATTCCTGCAGTGAGAAGAATACATTGGTTTTTTTTACAACTATTGCCTTGATACCTGCAATTTTATGGAATTCTTGTTAACCGGCTATGTTATCGGGATAATCAACTGAATGAATTTCATATAAGGATTAGTATATATTTTTTCTCCTTTTTTTATTTTTGTTCGTTTGTTGAACAATAAGTAAATTTTCAATCAAACTATTTTTAAATATATTTATTTAGAGGGGTTATCAGAAAGTTGAAAAGAATTAAAATGGCTTTGCGATATTCAACAAAACATTCCAGTCAGTTTCTTCCAATGAAAGTGTCGATTTTTAATGCTGAAAAATGATTGATTATGATATTTAAGGAAGGTGTTTTGAGGTTGTCATGTTTAAATTGCTGTGTTATCTTTATGGGACAAACTAACTCTATACCAAAATATAACACGATGGCTGCTTGTACTCAAATAAAAAAAAATAGCATCAACACTCAAACGTGTTAACGGGTTCCAAGCCAATGCAGAATTACCGGTTCCGGTTTCAGTTGTTTCGACGTTATATATCATATATGCGAAAATAATGTACATAAAATGTCCATAATTCACCTTACAGTTGTTGTTTTGACCTGAAACAAATACTTACAACGTTAATGTTTCATTTTTTGGTCTTTTCTGAACAGAGTGCCTTGACCATTTCGTCTCAGCACTGGTTGATTGGTGTGGTGTTGTTATGGGTTTGACTTGTCTGGGGTTCATTGCTTCACTTGTTCAGATAATTTCCTCTAATCTGCCGTGAGCTTTAACCACTTGGTCTGATTTAGAGATTGATGGATTGATATGGCTATCGAAAATCTTCTCTAAGCGGTTGTGGTCTTGGTTAGAATCCTCCTAATTTTGCTCTGTATCCTTTTTGTTTTCTGCAGTGGGCCCCTCACACTCACCCTCCCTGCCCCCTCCTGTGCCCTCCTCCGGTTATCAAGGTGGAAGTGCGCCAGGGATATTCTCTTTTTCACCAGCCAATATGATCTCTGCAGTGAAACAGAAAAGCGCCTTCAACCCTGTTGTGCGGCCACCGGGTTCGGGCGAAAGTCCACCCGCTGCGGGATCCATTCCGTCAGGACTAGCTAGTGGGTGGGCGCACCCCATTCTCAATGTCAGTATCTTTGCAATTTCTAGAACAAAGATTTCAATTCCTTATTTCTAAAACAAAAACACTGAAGTATACTATTTTACTGCAGATTGGGTAATTTACATCCCAAAATTAAATAACAAATAAATATATAAATAAAACCTTCTTTTGGCTATCTTCAGAGAACAAAAAACAGAATCAATCCCAGTCTACGGTAGAAATGTCCAGACTTTTTCTAGAAGGCATTTGCTATTTCCTTTATTAAATTCGAACATCAAATCAAGGCCCTTAATTTTACTGCAAGAACATATTGGCTGATTCTGTGATCATTGGTTTTTGTAGGTAGATTTAGGTTTTTAACTGTATCATGTGTTTGTCATTCCTGTTCCATTTATTGTTGTTCTATGTTCGGGTTTTTTTTATACGGAAAACATGAAGATGCTTCCAGATGCATTGCGTACAGTGGACAATGTTTTTTGTGTTTTTTCAGGAATGAGCAGTATAGTGACGTCACCTTTCTCAGCTGTTAATCCCTTCGCTCTACCGACGTGTAATGGTCAAACGTACGGCAGCTCTTTAATATCATCGGCAAAATGATCTTAGCCCGTTGCTACCTAGCAACCAACTATTACGACATACCCCAAAATGGACCAGAATGTGAGGGACGACGTCCAAATTACGACATTATATCTTTACGGAACATTTGCTGAATGGGAGATTGATGTCGTAAATGTTTTTTGTGCAGAAAGTGATTCTTCTTAGACAAAAGGATGTCGTAGTATACTCAGAACCTTTTCAGTCTTGAATGTGGGGTGTCCTACGCTAATGCACGGGCTAGCCTATATACAGATTGTTGATTTGCAGAAAAGGACCGTGAACAAGTTTTGTGTGAGCATTTCCATCATATCACATGGTCAATCACGTGTGAAAGGAAAGAATTGTTTCAAACAAAAATGCCTTAATATAAATTGCTCATTTTACTTAACAGGGATATAGTCGTGTGTGACCAGTGTGTTGACACTTTAAGTCTTCTAAGATGACACAGGTTTTAATTTTATTTTAAATTTACTTGGGCCTCCAATCATCATCTCCACTGATCACAATGCAGTTCTCGTCTGAAGTCACGTGGCTGCATCGAGACTTTGTTTAAACATGTCGGCCAGCGTCTCAACATTGCATCACTATATAGTTCACAAATTTCATAGACTAAAAGACTTGTGTTTTTGTGGAAGGATGCTAACTAACAGTGCTGTGAATATGTTTTCATGGACTTTATTTAAATGTGATAATATGGATATACAGATAGTGTATTTCCAGTTTCTGTTTTTTTTATAATTATTTACTCACTATTGAAACAGATGAATTGCGTTTTATGATTATATTAATACTTACATGTTAAACTTAAACCGATTTCTATATTTATTTATAAGTTTATCTTCATCTAGTCAACTTCTATATTGTTCTGTATATTTCTAGTCATTATTGGTAGGATTCAAGTAGGATTTCATTTTTACTACATGTTATATTTCAAAATTAATTTTATATTTATTTTTCAATTCTGTATAATTATTATACACGTTTACCCCCATGGTGAGCAAACATTCTTATATTTCAGTCAAAATAACCTAAGTTTATATAAGTACGGGTATCGCATAGAAATTTAGAAATACCCTTACCGTACTTTTATTCATACAACAAGCGAAATTCAGGGCAGATTTAAAAAGATTTTCTTTTTAATTTGACCGAAGTCTGTAATATTTGATACTTTTAAGGCCTAGATTATTCCAGAAAAGCAAACTATGACACATATTGATGTAAAAGGTTGTTGTTTCTTATCTTTAGAAATTGGTTTGTAATAAGTGTTAATTATATATTCTAGTCGGAAAAAGATAAGTCTTTATCAGCCTTTCCTGCTCAATACTCGCACAAACAGTGATCAACTCATTTGTGTGCCAAATTCATAGTTTGGACTGTTAAAAACATATTTGTACATTGGAACCTCGTTAATCCGTATCACTTTAATCTGGACTCCAGTATTCCGGAAACCTCATGATCCGGACGCAAATATATAGTATTGTATTTGCCTTCATTAATTCAGAAAAGTATAGTGTAATCTAATTTATACAAGACACATTCGGATTAACAAGGTTCGGATTAAGAAGGTTCCATTGTATCACTATTTACGTCGATAATTGTTATTGCTTGTTTAAATCTTTTTTCTTTCATTTATTTTTTGAATACGACTTTTAAATGTACTTTTCAAAGATACGTCTTTCTACTTCAAGTTCTATTCTTTCGAATGTTTCTGCTTTTTACACATTCTGTTGAACTGTTGTGAAAACATTAAGCTAGTCTGTATGTGTGTCTGTAGTCCTTAAAACCTGTGTTTTATTAATCTTTACGTGAATGTATTATCCACTTATTTGATGTAAGTACTTTCTTGAGGTGATTGTAAAGAACATTTCCACTGGAAACTATCAAATATTTCACTTGGTTGAATAGTAGATCTTTAAGTCTAGAAAAAAATACATAGTCTGAAAACAGAAATTTTAGCAATTTAAGTAGTATGCACATTAAATTATTTCTAGACAGAAAATAAAAGTTTAGGTTGAAAAATTTGCCACATGTTTATTTTTTATGAAATTTAAGTATCTAGTCATTAGACATGCTGGCCTCTGAACTCTCTAGTGAGGGAGGTGAGAAAATGTCGTACGTATAGTGTTTATCTGTCCTTCCGTCCGAATGGAACAAATATCTGCTTAAATTTGAAATAAATGATAACCATACAGTGTGTTTTTTCAAAGATGAATTCACGGTAAGTTATTATCTACATTTCTTTCTTAAAAGGGAAACAACTCTCGTGTTCTTTTTGTTTTGCTCAGATGAACTTGTTTTTATTGACATTTACACAAAAATTCATCAGCATCTATCGTACGTTTGTAAGTCACTTAGCATAGTAAACTATAACTGTTTTGCCTAAATCGATAAAACCTAAATTATGAAGTCATATTTTTCTACACGTCATATTAAAAATAAAAGAAACTCTGTCACATTATATTCAAAATTGAACAATTGTAAACCTACATGTGAAACATTAACTGATTGCAGAATAAAATATGATTTGACCTCATTTATAACGTTCAATGCCGATGACTCCCGAACAGCAAACAAGCCTGCGTTCGTTGTATATCAAATAGAAATTATGCTGAATATTAATTTGATCTCTTGATCGTTATCAGATCTGACCTATTAATGAAAGTTCATATATACCATCCAGATCGACAAAAAACATATTTTTTACGATTAACTAATTTCATGATGATAATGGTTTGTTGGAAATGTGTTCTATGGTATTATAGATGCATGTTCAATTCGCTATTTCAAAAAAAACAGGCGTTTATTACCAGTAATTCTGTAAGCTCTATCTGACAGGCGTTTATTACCAGTAATTCTGTAAGCTCTATCTGACAGGCGTTATTGATGTCATTACTACACTATTCAGAAAATGTACACTCAGGTCTGCCGTATCTATCAACTTATTTTACTTCTTTTGCATGTTCAAAGATAATGAATATTATTGTATCAATTTAACTTTGTCTAACTTTGATGTAAATTATATTTGAATCTTTAAAAGTATGAAAAAATACAAATAAAAAAACTTTTAAAAATCAAATTATAGTTTTTTGTTGTCGCATTAAAGATATGCGTTGTTGATTAAATGTCATCATATAATTTATTCATGATAACATTTTTAGCTTGTGATAGACACCATTTTGCCATTTGATAAAGGTTTATGTTTATGTTGGAAACAATTAAGTCATGTGAAAATAGTTCCCGTTTGTGATGAAAACAATTTGGTCTCGTTAAAAAACAGTTTCCGTTTGTGATGGACACCATTTAACCCTATCATGAAGGTTTCAATTTTTGCTGAAGACAATCTTGTCACGTGATGACTTCTCTTTGTGAAGAACGCCATTTTGCCATATGAAAACGGTTCCCGTTTGTGATGGAGACAGTGTAGTCATTTCATGATAACATTTTCCGTTTGTGACGACAATCATTTCTTCAGCAGATAACGGATTCAGTTTGTGATAGAAACCCTTTACTGCATGTGATACCTGTATCTCACCCTGACACTTATTCTAAGAGTATTACATAAATGCTTTAAAAACAAAAGTTTGGTTTGGTTTACAAAGTTAAAGTTCTTATTACAGCTAAGATCATTTAAGGATTCGGCTTTATTTGTGAAAGGTTTGCGTGCGTGCGTGCGTGCGTGCTGGAGCCGGTGTGCTTGTGTATGTGCCTCCTTGCAATAGGACGGATCTGATGTCGATTTAGAGTGCAACCTCACTGAAGTACCAATCAGCCGAAAGTATCTAGCAGAGTATTCTAAATTGGTATTGTAAACGGGTAAGCTAGTCGTTGCGGTGACCCTAAATGAACGTTTGGCAGGGAGGAAATGCCAGTTCAAGAACTTAAGTACATTATTGCCTCGGGACAGAAACTACTTTCTCCGTCACGTTCTGCAATATAACATAACCAAAGCGTGGAGTGGTATAAGGAAGGAGATATGCTGTGTAATTTTATTTCACGCTGTGTAATGTATAATTTCACAATATAGATAACTAGGTCCTACCTTGTTGAGTTAATATAGGTCATCTTTCATTTTGGCTATTTCCTTGTGGAGTCTTTGCTGGTCGACATGTTGTAATGTCTGGCTACTGGAAGGTTGATGGAACAGCAGTGGTTGTTAATTCAGAGATTAAATGGCGTTACGATTTCATTGACCTACTTTACTTGACACTAAGTGACGTCACATACAGGACAATGTCTGAGGATGAGGTTAGTCTGTCGGTTGACTTCACAAAAAATGGGTTTGTGGGGTTAATGGATGGACAGAGCTTGCATATATAATATTGATGCACGACTCGAAACGACCAACTACAGATGTGTGATAAACAGAAGTAAATGAACTCTGGCACCAGATATCTTATATTTCTCATTCTGCAACAAACAAGCAATGGTGGGTTTTGGAAAGGTGCTCCTATCTTTATTGGACAGCATGTGAATGTGCTTCTGGGAAAAAGCTGGCAGTGATGTCATGCTAGGATGTAAGGTAACCACACAAAGTCTCCTTTCAGCATAGGATCTGATTTGTATTGCAGTAAACACGTTTTTCTTAAGTTTCTTTACTCTGTCGATTTCATCATCAATTTTTGCATAAACACGGAGAAGGTGCACACTCAGTTCCGAACAGTGGCTTCCAAAGACGTCCTCACCGGAAACAATTCGTCTTCATCTATTTTTGGAAAAGGGAATGTTCTTGTTTGTGTGTGGTATCAGGTATCAGGAAAGCCGGAGGTGCTTATGAGGTGTCACTTGGTTGTACAGTACAACCCTGCATTTATTTCTTCATACGTGAGTAGATGTCCAAACAACGTCATTTTCATTTGAAACAGCTCTGCATACTTTGCAGTGGTATTTATTAGTTTTGACAAGTGCCTACACCTCTGAATAGAATGCGTATGTTGGGGTTGACAAGGTTCATACACCTGACGTTAAAGAAGACAATACTGATACCAGTGACAAAGTGATAGAGTATATATAAACCTAATGAAGAGGGAAGGGGTTGACAAACTTTGATTGTCGCTTTCTTTTCACTTTGATAAATAAACGCCTGTTATTAATACATATTTTATGCTTCATCTAGAGACCACGAGGAATTGTATGGAATAGTCATTTTAATCATCAAGAGATATTTATACAATTGGGGTTTCTGAAACGCCTGACGTGACTGTTATCATGTATAATTAATAAAACTTTATTTTACACCTTGGGGAATCTGAAATGGACGAGATGGATTTATCTCTACTATCTATCTAAAAGGTTATTTAAACTGAGCTAAAAGTACAAACTCGGAATACATTATTACACGGAGATTGAACAAAGCAAATGAACACAGGTGATATATCGTCATTTATTAATTAATCTGATTTCAACACAGTTCGATTTCAAAATAAGTTGTATTGAAAACATAGCTAATTAAATTCTACCAATGTTCCTTGACGAAACAACTATAGATCAAATGACAGGACGGACGTGTGCATTAAATATTAAAGTAATGTTACAACACTAAAAAAAACTATAAAAGTACGAAGCCACTAAAGTACATGAGCTTTGACACAGTTTGGTGTTTGTTTGTTTGTTCGATCAGCTGTTACGGTAAATAAACAATTTAAGGTCAAACACGACAAAACTGCAAACACTGATAGTCATTACGTATGGAAGGAGAAACTGTTCAACCCGCGACAATAAATCCCAATAATCCCAAAGAAAGTATATTCTCTGTTGTCTAACATGTATCTTCTTTCAGGATTTAGCGCATGAACTTTGAGCCTCGTCGGTCCTCAGGACCTCAAATATTTGAGCGAAACCCGATTTTCAATTTAAAGTACAAAAGCAACAGCAATCTTTACCTTTGACCGTTGACCTTGTGACTAGAAAAGCCTTCTCAGGAAAGCGCTTCCAGTAAGGAAACTATATAAGAAGTTTGAGTTTGACGGTCTCATGGGAAGGTATTATGTAGAAACTGATTTTATATTTATAGTAACAACGGTCTTAGCCTTTGACCTTTGAACCTGATAGGATTACACCTTAAAAGAAATATTGGTAAATGAAACAGTTTGCCAAACATTAATCAAACTGCATCATACATCTGTTTCGTCCTTATAGAACTCGTCGTTGTCCAAAATATCTAAACAACTAAAGAAGCAAAGGTCATGTGCGTATATCCCCTTAATTTATGAATTAACAAATTAAGAGAAGAACAGCTTAATTTAAAATCAAATTTTTTGTAAAGTGTGTATATTTTGAGTCGTGCCACTTATTAAAAACAGAAAACTGTGGACATCCAAGTAGCTGCAATCCTCGGGGACGACCAAAGTCCACCAGCAGAACATACCACCTTGTATCCTAAAAGTTTACCGTAACACACACACAGGTAATTACACCTTACAACAATTTTCGTCATAGATGTAGTATGCCAAAAATGCAGTACACTGCATCATACGGCTGTTTCGCCCTTCTATGATTCGTTTGTCATGCAATGGACCAAAAGGGTGGACAAACAGGGTCAGGTGCGCAAAATCCCTAAAAAAGTCCCATGAACGCCGTTTTCATAAAGAACTTCTGTAAGATGTTTGACTTTAAATGGATTTAAAATGGAGATTGTGCGGACAGGCGAACATGTTGTCATTACACTATGCCCGCCCCTTTCCGGGGTATAATACATTCGGAAAACATGCTTGCATTTGAAATTTCTATCCAGAAACAGTATGTACATAATCACTTTCGTAGAAACCTTATTTTGACGTAATAGTTTAAGTTCACATGATGTCATTATAATGTTTATTTCTACGTGCTATTCTGTCATGATGACAGAGCAAGTTATAGCGAATGCTAATAGTTACAGATATTCGCCCTATTGTTTATGCTATAGTTAGCTGTCCTATTAGTTTGTTAACGATATTGTTATAGGGAACGTTCCAGACCACGGTAGATTGGTGTACCTTGTATTTGTTCGTGCTTTAGTTGTAGGGAACGTTCCAGACCGCGGTAGATAGGTGTACCTTGTATTTGTTCGTCGTTTAGTTGTAGGGAACGTTCCAGACCGCGGTAGATTGGTGTACCTTGTATTTGTTCATGTTTTAGCTGTAGGGAACGTTCCAGACCACGGTAGATAGGTGTACCTTGTATTTGTTCGTGTTTTGAAGTTGTAGGGAACGTTCCAGACCACGGTAGATTGGTGTACCTTGTATTTGTTCGTGTTTTAGTTGTAGGGAACGTTCCAGACCGCGGTATATAGGTGTACCTTGTATTTGTTCGTCGTTTAGTTGTAGGGAACGTTCCAGACCGCGGTAGATTGGTGTACCTTGTATTTGTTCATGTTTTAGTTGTAGGGAACGTTCCAGACCGCAGTAGATAGGTGTACCTTGTATTTGTTCGTGTTTTGAAGTTGTAGGGAACGTTCCAGACCACGGTAGATTGGTGCACCTTGTATTTGTTCGTGTTTTAGTTGTAGGGAACGTTCCAGACC
>NW_018405777.1:586372-586969 GCF_002113885.1 Mizuhopecten yessoensis
ATTTTAATTGTGGGGAACGTTCCAGACCACGGTAGATTGGTGTACCTTGTATTTGTTCATATTTTAATTGTGGGGAACGTTCCAGACCCCGGTTGATTGGTGTACCTTGTATTTGTTCATGTTTTAGTTGTGGGGGACGTTCCAGACCACGGTAGATCGGTGTACCTTGTATTTGTTCGTCGTTTAATTGTAGGGAACGTTTCAGACCGCGGTAGATGGGTGTACCTTGGATTTGTTCGTGTTTTAGTTGTAGAGAACGTTCCAGACCGCAGTAGATGGGTGTACTTTGTATTTGTTCGTCGTTTAGTTGTAGGGAACGTTCCAGACCGCAGTAGATAGGTGTACCTTGTATTTGTTCGTGTTTTAGTTGTAGGGAACATTCCAGACCACGGTAGATTGGTGTACCTTGTATTTGTTCATGTTTTAGTTGTAGGCAAAGTTCCAGACCGCGGTAGATTGGTGTACCGTGTATTTGTTCGTGTTTTAGTTGTAGAGAACGTTGCAGACCGCGGTAGATTNGCAGACCGCGGTAGATTGGTGTACCGTGTATTCGTTCGTGTTTTAGTTGTAGGGAACGTTCCAGACCGCGGTAGATTG
>NW_018405777.1:589324-621901 GCF_002113885.1 Mizuhopecten yessoensis
AAGGCAACGTTCCAGACCGCAGTAGATAGGTGTATCTTGTATTTGTTCATGTTTTAGTTGTAGGGAACGTTCCAGACCTCGGTAGATTGGTGTACCTTGTATTTGTTTGTCGTTTAGTTGTAGAGAACGTTCCAGACCACGGTAGATAGGTGTACCTTGTATTTGTTCATGTTTTAGTTGTAGGGAACGTTCCAGACCGCGGTAGATTGGTGTACCTTGTATTCGTTCATCGTTTAGTTGTAGAGAACGTTCCAGACCGCGGTAGATTGGTGTACCCTGTATTTGTTTGTCGTTTTAGTTGTAGGGAACGTTCCAGACCGCGGTAGATTGGTATACCTTGTATTTGTTCGTGTTATAGTTCTAGGGAACGTTCCAGACCGCAGTAGATTGGTGTACCGTGTATTTGTTTGTCGTTTAGTTGTAGGTAACGTTCCAGACCACGGTAGATAGGTACACCTTGTATTTGTTTGTCGTTTTAGTTGTAGGGAACGTTCCAGACCGCGGTAGATTGAGACCGCAATAGATTGGTGTACCGTGTATTTGTTTGTCGTTTAGTTGTAGGTAACGTTTGTGTTATAGTTGTAGGGAACGTTCCAGACCGCGGTAGCTTGTTATACCTTGTATTTGTTCGTGGTTTAGTTGTAGGCAACGTTCCAGACCGCAGTAGATTGGAGTACTGTGTATTTGTTCGTGTTTTAGTTGTAGGCAACATTCCAGAGCGCAGTAGATTGGTGTACCTTGTATTTGTTCATCGTTTAGTTGTAGGGAACGTTCCAGACCGCGATAGATTGGTGTACCTTGTATTTGTTCATCGTTTAGTTGTAGAGAACGTTCCAGACCACGGTAGATAGGTTCACCTTGTATTTGTTTGTCGTTTTAGTTGTAGGGAACGTTCCAGCCCGCAGTAGATTGGTGTTCTTTGTATTTGTTCGTGTTTTAGTTGTAGGCATCATGCCAGACCGCAGTAGATTGGTGTACCATGTATTTGTTCGTGTTTTAGTTGTAGGGAACGTTCCAGACCGGGGTAGATTGGTGTACCTTGTATTTGTTCGTGTTTTAGTTGTAGGCAACATTCCAGACCGCAGTAGATTGGTGTACCTTGTATTTGTTCCTGTTTTAGTTGTAGGGAACGTTCCAGACCGCGGTAGATTGTTATACCTTGTATTTGGTCGTGTTTTAGTTGTAGTCAACGTTCCAGACCGCGGTAGATTGGTGTACCTTGTATTTGTTTATGTTTTAGTTGTAGGGAACGTTCCAGACCGCGGTAGCTTGGTGTACCTTGTATTTGTTGGTCGTTTAAGTGTAGGGAACGTTCCAGACCGCGGTAGATTGGTGTACCTTGTGTTTATTCGTCGTTTAGTTGTAGGGAACATTCCAGACCACAGTAGATGGGTGTTCCTTGTATTTGTTCGTGTTTTAGTTGAATAGAACGTTCCAGACTGCGGTAGATTGTGATTACATAAATACGTTAGCTTGCTACTGCCTTTACTTTTTACGATTTAGTTGCAGGAAAAACTCTTGATTATATATTGACAACACAGTAGATTGTTTACTTTACAAAGCCCAAATATATTAAAAGTTAATCATTGTAAGCCAAAGTTTAGGTAGAAACCTACTCACAGATGGCGCTCGGTGTGATTGTACAGAGGCTGAATAATACATATCGTCCGATATTTTGAGCTTGGCGACACTACAAATATCCCAGTGTGATAGCACTGTATGCACACAGTCTATCACAGGACAGAATAACCACTCTATCAGGACCAAACAGTGTCTCAATTATTCAAACCCGTGTCTCGGGACTTTCATTATGTGTTGCCAAACAAGTAAAATTAGAAAGTTAAAAAAAATCTTCTGAAACTAATTTGCTCAAGATAAATTGAAATTAGGTTCTTTATCCGGATACTCGGTCGTCCAAAAAAGATTGTCGATGCGTGTACCATAGCTTACTCATTGAAAATCTGATTTTAGTCCGGCGCATTTCTTTGCTTTGTGTATTTTCTCAAAAATCAACAACAACAACCAACATATGTATAACGTAATGATGCCTCAAAAGATTATAAAAGTGGAGAAACAACATAGTAAGGGGAGAAACAACATATTAAGGGGAGAAACAACATATTAAGGGGAGAAACAACATATTAAGGGAAGAAACAACATATTAAGGGGAGAAATAACATATTAAGATTTTTAAGTTGCTATTTGCATTGTTTTCACTATATTCATTTATACCTATGTTTAATGTTGTTTCCACAACATTTAGATATAGCGAAGTTTAACGTTGTTTTCACTAGATTACGATTTACTGATGTTAATGTTGTTTTAATGAGACTTAGATTTACCGATGTTTAACGTTATTTTCACTAGAGTTAGATAAGCCGATGCTAAACGTTGTTTTCACTTGATTACGATAAACTAATGTTGTTTTCACTATATTTAGATTAACCGGTGTTTATTGTTGTTTTCACTAGATTACGATTTACCGATGTTAAACGTTGTTTTCACAAGATCTTGATATCCCGTTAAAGTTGTTTTCACCAGATTTATGTTAACCGTTGTTTAATATTGACAACAATTGATTATTTAATACTCGATCATATAAAACACAATAATAAAAAATTGCCATAATATCAAAGTACAAAAAGTCGATATCCCAGACAAGTTTTGCGGATGAGGTCGACAAGAACACAGGCACAATCACTGTGCAGTATGACTGTACTTGTCGAAATCAGAGTTATACATATAAAACAAACATTAATTGTTTATTATTAAATTCATTATTCGTTTGTGAAAACATACAGATTTTCGTAGCCAAAATCGTCGAGCAGGCACACAGTAGAAACATTGATGAAAATGTAACGTTCGATAAACCAACTGTTACATACCATAATAAGCAAAATTTAACATCGCCCGCGTCATCTTCCGGTTTCTATTCGGCTTATTTTTGTCTTGTTGTCTTGTAAACCGTTCTGAATTTGTACTTATGATCAAACATTCAATAATTCGGGAAGAAATCGTTTTCCTCCGAGTCGGAGTTATTATATAAACCAAAATATTTGGTGTAATATTTACATAGCTTTACACGGTTTTCATCAATGACAAAGAACACAAGATCGTCAGCAACCAATCAACAGACAACATTCTTTGATCAGATGAGAAATGACTTTAAAACATCTCAAAAGCGGGGATTACACATCATGGGACCAATAATCTGTTATATAATTTACGGTCAGTTAAAGCATATCACAGCAAGTTCAACACTTTTATTTTGCTCTAAAGTAAGCCAATACATTTATTTTTATAATCTCGAAAAACACAACTAGGTGAAAATGGCGATAGAGCTTTTTTAAGGACATTGTTTCTTTTACAAAAACCAGTAACGTTGCATTGCAAGTATATAAGGACATACGTATTTGAAGGGAGATAACTCGTATCGTATACAAACATCGCGTATCAATAAAATACAAGCCATGCTTTCCAAACATAATTAAGTATCATATAAACTCGCTTTCGAGTGGAAGAAGGCTGATTGAGTGAGGGCTATTGTCAAAGATTTGCCCACGCAGTTTTAATGAAGGAACCGGCTCGCAATGGACATGGATGAATGTTTAATGCAATTAGCACATGGCAAACAGCCACAGTGTAGGCCTCAGTCACGACGTCGTAATGAAAGCTCGCCAGCACTGGGTCAACCTCGTCCTGCTAAGCAGTACAAACACACAGGCAGTCCCACCGGTGTAGGGTAAGGAGCGAGGTTGTTTCAAGTTCCCGTGGGAGAAATTTAGAAAGCGACGATGTATTTTCCTTTGAAATTTATGAGTGAACAGAATCGGAAAGACTTGAGGACTATTCTTCGACAAAATCACCATCTTATTTATTATAAAATTGACAACTGACCAACAACACACACCTGCAGCATCTTTTACGGATACATCATGACCGTGTCCGGTTCTATGCGTTATGATGACCCTGTCTTACAATGAACTCCATATACTTATATATCACGAAATATTGACAGAATCTCTTATTATAACCGAAACCCGCATTCGCTTGGCGAAAGAAATATTTTCGCGTGAAAAGTTTATGTATAGCTGTAACAAATTATCAGATCCCTGTGCCTTATACCACTTCTGTTACATGTGTATGATGATCTGTACATAACCAAACGTTTAAGTATTATAACACTGCTGGAAGACCTACGAAGGTTCGGGAAAGAATACGCCTGCTGTGTCCAACTGCATCATTGCATGAGAGACGACTGAACTTGTTTTTAACGGCTTTTCACATTCTTATATTCGGATGGTAAATCGGTTTCTTGTGTTCAATGAGATGCCATCTTTTACCTATTTAATCTTTTAAATGTGTGTTTCCCAATCCTGCGATTAGCGGCATTTTTCGGTTTTTTTCGGGGTTTTTTTCGTTCCTTCATTATTCCCCACGGAAGGCGTGTTTGTTGTACAGATGAAAGATCGGGTGTACTCGATTTGCGATGCCGTGTCCGCCGGTAGCTTCCTGTTAGAGACCGGTAGTATTCAAGGTATATACTCGATTCATTATGTTTACTTATTCATAACCCAATGAGGTTCAAGCCGGTTTATTGACACTTATCTTATAAATGATGTAGGTCTGACTCCGTTTGTTGTTGAAAGCTTCCAAATCCGTTTGTTTTATCAACACGATTACAGTTGATTCCGGGATAACTTTGAACTTGCCGTCCATCTGTGTGTGTTTCCATTGTATTTCCTTAACTAACCAATCTGGTATTTTAGTGTTTTATGATAGACCCGAGCCATCCAGTGAGCACTTACTGACCCCGATGTGTATCGTTACAGTCGTTCACGATAACTCAAGAGTCCTTGTCAACAAGGTTATCAGGATAAATAACTGATTTACCAATAATCCTTAAATGCCATAAATAGAATGCAGCGAATTACGTACTAGAGAGAATGAGAATATTTCTATATTATAGAGATTGAGTTTTGTTTGGGGTGGGTCGTTTTAATATATAAGGTAGTTTAAGGACGTGCATCCATGTGTGTTGTGTAAGCTCGCAAGTGTGTATGTGTGCTGGAGAAAGGTTATGTAACGTTGGTGTAGTTGCCTCCTTGTGATAGCGCGGATCTGATGCCGACTTTTTAGTGCTATCTAACTGAAACACCATGCCGAAGGCACCCAGCACAACTTTCCGCCCGGTCACATTAAACTGACAACGGGTGAATCAGTTGTTGCCATTACCCTTAATGCTGAACGTTAAGCAGGGAATAACAACTACCATTTTAAAGGACTTTGGTATGTCCCGGCCTTGGGACGGAACCCATTGCCTTCCTCACCTGGGCGAACGCTCAACATTAAAGCCAGAAGTGAGGTATTGCCAAGCTCGGCACTAGGAAGTAAAAAGTAGTTAGAAGTGGAGAAAAAGAAAAAAAAATCCCAAAGTTTTGCGATGGGAACAGCAGATTTTTTTTCGTCGCTTTTGTGACCCCAAGTAGAGAGCGCGAAAGCAAACCCCCAATTCTGCAGAGGGGGTAACATTAGTCGCCTCTTACGATACATGCAGAGGGGGTAACATTAGTCGCCTCTTCCGATACATGTAGAGGGGGTAACATTAGTCGCCTCTGACGATACATGCAGTAGGTGGTAACATTAGTCGCCTCTTACCATACATGTAGAGGGGGTAACATTAGTCGCCTCTGACGATACATGCAGTAGGTGGTAACATTAGTCGCCTCTTACGATTCCTGTAGAGGGGGTAACATTAGTCGCCTCTTACGATACATGCAGAGGGGGTAACATTAGGCGCCTCTTACGATACATGCAGAGGGGGTAACATTAGACGCCTCTTACGATACATGCAGTAGGGGGTAACATTAGTCGCCTCTTACGATACAAGCAGTAGGTGGTAACATTAGTCGCCTCTTACGATACATGGAGAGGGGGTAACATTAGTCGCCTCTTACGATACATGCAGAGGGGTAACATTAGTCGCCTCTTACAATACATGCAGAGGGGGTAACATTAGTCGCCTCTTACGATACATGCAGAGAGGGGAACATTAGTTGACTCTTACGATACATGCAGTAGGTGGGAACATTAGTCGCCTCTTACGATACATGTAGAGGGGGCAACATTAGTCGCCTCTTACGATACAAGCAGTAGGTGGTAACATTAGTCGCCTCTCACGATACATGCAGTAGGTGGTAACATTAGTAGCCTCTTACGATACATGCAGAGGGGGTAACATTAGACGCCTCTTACGATACATGCAGTAGGCGGTAACATTAGTCGCCTCTTACGATAAAAGCAGTAGGAGGTAACATTAGTCGCCTCTTACGATACATGCAGTAGGTGGTAACAGCAGGTGTTGTTAGGTGTATTATTTTCTCGGTCCCCGACCTGAAGCGATTATGTAGAGTAAGAAAATGAAGGAGTGAAGTCACGCCATCTATAAGCCATCAAATAGTCGTCAGTACATGTATGTACATGTAACTTATTGGGTACGAGGGCAGAGTATAAGTATATTAAACCAAAATATTGCAGCTTTCATGGGTTTATTTTAATTTAAAATTTTAGCTTTTTGTTTTCAATCTAAAGTCGCTTCCCTCTGTAATAAAATAACAAACTTAGATCTAGTTAGAATGTGCCACATTTTGTTCGGTAGCCTTTTGTTGCTTATTACATGTAAGTCACCATAATTCATTTTTTTCAAACAATCAAGACGTCATTTTAAATTCTAATATTTATCTACAGAGAAAAATATGGAAAACGTTAAAATATCGAAGAATAGAATTAATATTGATACAAATAGTGAAATGTTCCTATAGTCCACAACACAAAAGTGATATTCTAACATTTGTATTTCATACAAATCACTGAAAAATAATATAACTAACAAAGATCCATATTACTTACATAGGTGAAAACGAACTACGGTCACTACAAATTTTATCTACCATTAAGTCAGCTGGCAATATGATGGAACAATCATCCAAAAAAAAAGATTTTATTTTAAAATCAAACTACGGTTATAATTATGTGTGATATTTATTTAGCATTAGTGTAAACGAAGAAACAGTGTACGAAGTTATTAAGAGGGAACATGAATACCCCTATATATCCTAGATCTGACGCTGGGTCTGCCTGAACGAAATGCAAGGCACAGAACTTGTGTAAGTGAAACCGTTCTTCCCGCTTTTTTATGTCGTATTACGTCGAACACCGCAAACCATGTAGCTCAATTGGTAGAGCGTCCGTCTAGAGTTCGGAGGTCCCGGGTTCGAATCCCGGTCTGGTCGTGCATTTTCCCTCTCCTCTCACAGTGTTGCTTATGACAACCCTTGTTTTAAACACTAGGTGTACTTTTGGCGAGGGGAAACTCGAGGATGTGTAACTGTTCAGAAGGGCTCTGGAATGAGAGGAAACCACATGTGGCACCGGAAACGCAAAAACTTCCAGATATCGGCTTTATATATCTGGTGGTCAGGTGGTGCAGTGGATAAGGCACTTGCTTTTCACCAAGTTGGCCAGGATTGGGCTACCTTACCGGACGTGAAAAGACATTATTTTACCTGCTAGACTACGTTGGCTTTCTCTGGGTACTTCCAAATAAAGATCCCTCTATTCGTTTCCATCTGAACCAGCAAGAGTGAATGATGTATACAGAACAATACATGCCTTTTCCATATCACACCCATTATCAACCCGAGACTGCAATATCAGCCCAAGGGCCGAAGGCCCGAGGGCTGATATTGGTCGAGGGTTGATACTTGGTGTGATATGGAAAAAGACGTGTTTTATTCTGTTTATTACATACTTTCTAATAAAAACTACTATCTTATTATCTATTTTTCTTTTTGAAATATTGAAAAACGAAAAAAAATCCAAAAGGGGGGTGATATGGGTTTCGCGGGCTGATACGGGTTTTGGGGTGTGATACGGCGGGGGCTGATACGGGGTTTGGGGGGTGATACGGCGAGGGGTGATATGGGGTAGAGCAATTGTGTCGTATCGCATATACAAAAAGCCCGTATTTATTAGTAAGTATGCAATAAAAGCTGGAAAAACTTGTTTCATAATTGTTGTAAAAGAATTAAAGTTAAAATTATATCATATTTTATGATGTGTTTTCTTTGATTCGCTGCCTTCCCTTGACCTGCTGTTACCGTATCGAGTTCTAAAGTGCTATTTTCTGTTGTACTATACAATAAATAAAAGCTTACAGAACATCCGAATGGTTTGGCAATTCAGAATCATGTTTCTTGTCTCAGCGGATTAGTCTTTTGTAAGAATCCTATAAAGTAAATATTCAAGAATAATTGTGTATCAAAAGCTATTTTACAAATAGAAATACTAGAACATATTCAAATTAAGATAAAGGGGTGTGCCTTGAACTGGCCAAGTGGTTAAGGCGTCTGACATTCTGCTACCACAGGGTCGCGGGTTCGAGGCTTACGTTTTTCTCCGGGTACTCTGGCTTTCCTAGATCACCAAAACCGGGCACGTCCTCAAATGACCATAGCTGGACGTAAAACACAAACAAAACAATTGATGGCCGATTCCTGACTACTGAGTATAGCATTTCAGTGTAAATTGAACCACTTCCTCAGTGATAATCACTAAGACGTCATTAAGCGGCCAATACGTTTGATGCTGTGTTTCTATATTTCCTATATGACAACATAGGCGTAGTGTAGCCTTTTCCAAGGTCCCGAGTTCGATCCCTGTAGTCCCTTTGAATTATTTTGTTTTAATTCCTATCTTCAATTGGTTTACTGTTAATCACATTGATCTGTTGTTTGTTTTTAACGATGATATTGACAGCTTAGGGTGGTGCAGTGGATAGCACACTTGCCTTTCACTAAGGCGGCCGGGGTTCGATTCCCCGGTGGGACGTGAAAAGGTATGGGGTCACCTGCCCGACCACATGGGCTTTCTCCGGGTACTCCGGTTTCCTCCCACATTAAGACCCTCCGCGCGCTAACATCCGGGTCATCAAGAGTGATTAATATAAGTTGAACTAACTTGTTTCATAATTATTTTTAAATAAATGAAGCTTATATTAACGCATTTAATTAATGTAATTAACTATGTAAGAGGTTGATACATAGATTTAACATCACGAGAAACGTCATATTTACCGATTGAAGACAAAGTCAATCAGTTATGATGCACTGATATGCAATATAATTCACTTTGATATAAAATAGATCCTTATGTGATACAGTTGTTTGTTTTATTCATATCAAAGTGTCCATGTGTGTCACTTTGTACGTCTAGAACGGTGACCGCTATAAAACGATATCTAAACCAAAACTAATCCAAGTAAATCTTCAATAAGATTCCCCAGTTTGGAAATATGTAATATCAAAGTTTAACTTACTACACAGACACGTTTAATACGTACATTGTTTGTGTTGAAAGTAAAACTTTTGAAATCAATCCAAGGAAAGTCAATTTATCTCGACGGGAAATATCAAGAATGTTGCAGTAATCCTGAACCAGACCTGATTTAGGTCCACGTGTCGAAGTAATGGAGGAAAGTTGCCTTCAGTGTCTACTAATAACACCATTGTATGCTGGTGGGCCCGGAACCAGAATCACCCAGGTCTGATCGAATTGGAGAGTATATACCGGCGAAGAGGGACGAGAATCAGTAAATATTCACACTTCTCATGTCGGACTCAAGCAATCGCCAGTATGACTAAGATGACAAAACTAAGGAGAAAGAAAATAAAAAAAAGTATAGTTCATAATGTCGTTGAGCAGGCGCGGGACCTTGTGACATTGTGTCGAAGCAGAGCCGAAGATTGCAAAACAGTTTCATTCTTCAATTATCACCTCATTGTGTCAAATTAAACGTGGATACCTCGCTGCAGCTACATCGACCAGCATTATCTAATCTGAACTTGTCAATATTTGAAAGATTAGCCCGGGATTGTGAATGACAGTGCTACGTACTGATCTATTATTCCATTAATCATTTACGATGGGAGGTCGACATGTCACGAGGCATTCCGAATGATCAGCAAGCAGTTCTACTCCTCATCATCCAAACGTTTGTTCCGTGTGATTGCTTTGATGACGATTGCTTATTTCTCACGTTTGATTGGAGGGTCGGTGAGGCTACATAGGGTGTTTGTGTAACGGATAAAAATGTTTTGTACGGTTTTATTTGATCTTAACGGCTGGATATATCTTTCATTATTATCCAAAAATTAATAAATAAAAGTATACATATTTTGAGGATTAATATAAATAGTGAGTATGACAACGAATACATACTGGTGTATTTTTATAAGATTTTCCTTTTTTGAGACTTGTAACAAACAAAAATAAGAAAATATTTCTGGAAACCTGATATAAGAAAATTGTTCCATCTTTATTGAAAATATTCCGGGTCCGTGGTTTTTTATTTAAATAATTGTATCATACATATGACGTCACATCATCTACATTTAGTTTCGTTTTACGGAATATACAGAATATGAAACTGTTCACGCATTCTTGCTTAAAAGTCGGGCAGAGATAACACTGTAGAATACGGAAATTAGACAGAAGAAAAAATACCAATATTTATCTCCCATAGAGAGCCTCAATAGCTGACTTGTCTTAAACGAAAAATCCAACCGAAAGTTGATCCAATTATTCCCCTTACAAAGCACTCTTCGCTATTAACTGGGCAGTGAAAATGACAAAATGCAGTCGCGTAGTGAATTAACTAGCTGGGAAAATGAAGCACGGACGAAGCATTTTTTCGCGACTAATTGGTCTTAATCACCAATTACATCCTCTGTGTATTTTTCTCAGTGAGGGTCATTTTCGGTGAAATATGACTTCTGAGAGAATTAAAGGGAAACAACTGTTATACACGTCGTCTTTCATTGTATATAAGTAAGAATATTAAAAACAGCAAAACTTTTTGTTTAACGTCGCTGTAAAACGTTTTTTTGAAAGAAAGAAAAAATAAACATTGTTTTATCTTAATTCTCCATAATTATGATGTATGTGTTTAGTGACAATTGTCGAGTATTTCGCCATCATTTCTAGAATTCTAATAGTTGAAGATTTTATGTATCGCTCATCTCGGGACACCATTACAGACTGTGATTGTGTATCAATTGGAAATTTTGATGATAATAAATGACATTAATAACGTATTTCACTTGAATGTCCTGTTTTGGTCCGCGGGTTATTATTTTAACATTCAGTTTCGCTTTTGGCTAAAACAACAATCTTGGGACCATTTATTAGTGGAGTAAAGAAATAAAAGTTCTGCACAACAGTTTCCATACCGACCTAACTAAACGTTTACTAACATTAATACGGTAATTTAGTCAGGTGTCAACATGACGTGTTGTCTCTCCTACATCACGACCAAACATCCTAATAAGGGTGCACCGCAATCTAATTAACTGGTGCAATTAAGATAATGATGTAATGAAACTAATTAACGCCCAAGGCAATCAACAACGTCCAATTAGAAAGGGTGTAAATTAAACTCAAGATTGCCTACTCCCCTCGACAAGTTAAGCTCATCGGTACAGATTCAGCTCTAGACAAGCTAAGCAAGTGTAATTCGCCGGTACATTTCCCCTCTCTAGATAATTGTCGTTCATCGGTACGGTTTAAAATATAAACAAAATTTCGCCGGTACACTTCTCCTCTATAAAGGCAATTGTACATTCCCCTTCTCTAGATCATTGTAGTTCATCGGTACAGTTGACCTTCAAAACAAAAGTTCGCCGGTACATTTCCCCTCTCTAGGCAATTGTAGTCCATCGGTACAGTTGAACATCTAGACAAAGATTCTACGGTACATTTCCCCTCTCTAGATAATTGTAGTCCATCGGTACAATTGACCATCTAGACAAAAGTTCGCTGGTTCATTTGTCCTCTCTAGATAATTGAAGTTCGAAGGTACAGTTGAACCTGTAGACAAAAGTTCGCCGGTACATTTCCCTTCTCTAGATTATTGTAGTTCACAGATACAGTTTAATCTCTAGGCTTAAGTTCGCCGGTACATTTCCCTTCTCTAGATAATTGTAGTTCACAGATACAGTTTAATCTCTAGGCTTAAGTTCGCCGGTACATTTCTCTTCTCTAGGCAATTGTAGTTCACCGGTATAGTTGAACATCTAAGTACACCGGTACAGTATAAGTTTGTTCTCTAGACAAGTAAAGATCTGTCGGTACAGTTGAAGTTTGTTCTCTAGACAAGTAAAGATCTGTCGGTACAGTTGAACATTTAAGTACACCGGTACAGTATAAGTTTGTTCTCTAGACAAGTAAAGATCTGTCGGTACAGTTGAAGTTTGTTTTCTAGACAAGAAAAGATCTGTCGGTACAGTTGAAGTTTGTTTTCTAGACAAGTAAAGTTCTGTCGGTACAGTTGAAGTTTGTTTTCTAGACAAGTAAAGATCTGTCGGTACAGTTGAGGTTTGTTTTCTAGACAAGTAAAGAATGTCATATACGTGTATGCATTCCTCTTGTAAGTCGTATCTTTCGTATATTTTCACTTGCATTGCACTGGTAAAAGACATTTATTACAAGCAATTGACTGACTATACACTAGTTTATTGTTAACTCAAATCCTTGTGTATATGTCGTTTGGTACACAGTTAGGAGAAAGTACCAAAAAAGACGAAAATGTCCACGCGCGAAAATGATAACTTTATGTGTACTCTAAAAAAAAGTTTTTGGCGGAATGAAATTTTCACGTCTTTACTCTGCAAGGTATTCGTGGTTTTCAACTTTTCGCGTTGAAAGATGTGTTGCTATGCAAATATATATGTTAAAAAGTATAGTGAGGCAATGTGTTTGTGAGTGCACATTTTCTAGTCGATAACGTTAAAAGCGAAATAAGCGAAATTTTCCTCAGCATTAAAAACGTCTCGCTTTCTTAGAAAACAATCATATACGATATAAAACAGCTAACCCGTAAAATTCAAAGCTTTTGACAGCTTCATATTACGCAAGGACAGACATCATTTATTCTGCCCATGCAATAATTAAATTTAATAATTACATGAAAAAATAGTTTCCGAATTCTTGAATCGTCCAGGAAAGGAACCATTATATATGTTGTCAGGTAACGCAAATGTTTCCTCCGTGCTGACAAACACAGAGTCAATCGGGAACCGTCGGCACTTTCCGTAAACGAGAAGTGCCGACGGTTCCCGATTGAAATAGTGAAATAATGGCGTTCGATGTCAGTATCTCATCAACGCTTTTCCCAGTGGAGGAATAACACGGCGTGTTGTTGGCGACTCAGTGAACCTTGGATTTTGTTTCTTGGCTGCGTCAGCTTAGAACGCCACCTGGGAGCACGTGTTGACGGAAGGGTCCGACCCCTGTCATGTCTGATCGGGATACACCGGTACACATGGAAATTGGGTAGCCGAAGTCACCGAGTGTGAGAGATTACCTTCCTTGTCCTTGACAGCCCGTCCCGACCCATATCCCCCTTCCCAGTCATGTTCCTGTCGGCTTTCTAGTCGATGTTTTTTATCATGCCCACCCCTTTCCCTTGGCAAGGTTGCTTCGTAGCCGGTATATTTAGTAATTAAAGTAAAATATTACATCTTGTTAGCATGCATATTTCATCGAGCACTAAAGGATTTTTTTTAAGCATTTCAAAATTTTGTTCTCAGAAAATGTTAATTTTTCCTGCAAGGCCGACATATAAATAAAAGGAAAAACGATAATAAATTCACGGTTATAGTCATCAGTTGTCATCTGTATGTGTCAAACATTTTGTCAACCCTTATCGAGACTTTGACATGAAGCGGTATTTTTGTCGTGTTCAAGATTATTTTTTAAATTAAAGAGAATACAAAGGCGTTAACAAAACCGTGAATAAAACTCAAAATCTCTGAAACTACGGGAAAATACACAGAAACGCAAAGAGAATACACAGAGAACCTCATAAAAATACAAGAATAAGACTAGGTGTGCCAGGAGGTTAATCGTTTCATGCTTCATCGACGTCACCCGTAATTCTAGGTCAAATCTAAGTAAATAAGTAACGTTCTCAAAGAGACAACCGGGGTAGTAAGAACGGAAATTAATTTAAATATTGAAAATATTTTCATAAGAAATTTCACATGTACATCCTCCTCCTCCTCCTTGTCGTCGTCGTCGTCTTCGAGTACACCGCCTCTCACACTTTTTTATCGTGATGACAGTTGGGAGGCCATTATATGGTGTTCAGTACTCTATGTCTTTATTGAACTGTGGTAGCATGANGGGGGGGTAAACTTCACACAGGTAGCCTAAAGTGATAGACATGTATGATCCTGGGATTGAAGTTGAGCTCGGACATCCGCAGGGAATGGAAGCAATGTTACATCCTTTGTAGTTTTAACATTGATAGCGATAGGTAACAGAAAGAAAGGGCGACTGGAAGGCCTTAGAGAAGAACATAAGATGGACCGGAAAGACATTGAGTGACGTCAAATATGATCAAACGTGAGACGAAACAACAAAACTGTGTCATTTGTATCTTAGAAATTAGCGTTAATCTAGGGTGAAACTACAAAACTTTGTTACTTGTATCTTAGAAATTAGCGTTAATCTAGGGTGAAACAACAAAAAATTGTTATTTGTATTTTGAGAATATCGTAAATCTAGGGTGAAACAGCAACACTTTGTCATTTCCATCTTAGAAATTAGCGTAAATCTAGTGTGAAACTACAAAACTATGTTAAAATAACAAAACTAGGCTGAAGCAACAAAACAAACTAAGTTACCCGGTCACCGGCAGGTAACTGGCTCAACAGCATTACAAACCTTTGTCACCTGTATATCTACAGTAGCATAAAACAGTGTCAGAATAATATAACAAAATTAGGTTGAAAAAACAAACAAGGTTGAAACAACGAAACTAGGGTGAATCAACAACACATGGGTGCGAAAACAAAAATATGATGAAACAACAAAACTAGACAAAACAACGAAACTAGGGTGAAATAACAAAACTAGAGTGAAACAACAAAACTAGGGTGAAACAACGAAACTAGGGTGAACACAAGAACTAGGGTGACACAATCAGTCACCTGTAGGTCAGATGAAAACACATGTACAAACACTATGCTAAAACTAAATAAACTGATCCCTACCACAAAACTAGCATGAAACGACAAAACTATGCAATTGGAAAATCAGAAAATAACTCCAAACCTTAGATGACATAAATTCCTTTTGCACTTTTTTATTCGTTAAATAAGATTACTTAAACCCTGACACCAAAAGCGTAAAATGGTGAGATATGGCTTTTCAGTTTAGATTTTCTTCTGTTGCATTTTTTTATTATTACAAAGACCGTAGTTTAATATTGGAGAGAGATTGTGATATTGTAATGGGATTAATATCTAATGTTCATCGTGTAGATTTTTCTTCAGATGAGCCGTAGACCGAAGCATGTCTCCCTACTATAGTGTAGAGCCGGCAGAAGGACAAGTATGTCCCTATATTTAAATGCTCATCAAAAAGGTTGAAAAAGAGGACTATTGACATTTACCGAATTGCTGCCGAGGGGCCACTGAATTGACTTTAGATCTTTCTCGCGAAGATTTTGACAAAGGCATTGTTGTAATCCGTGAATTTAGTCACAGTCATGGAAGTTTACGAGCACGTGCCCTCCTAAAATCTGATTTTTCTCAGGGTAGCGGGGTAACTGTTGGATAAATCACCGTTTTACCTGTAGTCAGAGATTTTAATTATTCCTTTGGTAATCACCGGGGATAATTTGTTTTAATTATCGGCGAATGTCTGCGATGATCGACGCCATAACCAGGAGTAGCTACTACCATTTGAGATTACTATGCCCCCGTTACGTTCTTGCTTTGCCAATAAAGAATTTTAATACTATTTGCAGAAAACTAATCAGGTTTCTTTTTCTTCCTTTCCAAACCCAATAAATTTACATAGCCTTACTTATTCCTCGGTGCATATTTGAATGTCAACATACGAACTTACAATGAAATAAGAAAGAAATAGATGAGTATGAAATCTTTGTACGTTTTTATTAGCTGAGCAGGAATAGTTTTGTTAATATGAGGTGCAGAAAAGTCACAGCAAAACACTCGTGATTTGGTTGCCACTTGAAGGAAGAAAGAGGACTAGGGCCCCGTTAATGTCATATCCATCCGCAAGGGGGATTTAGAATTAGTTGTAACATTCGTATCTAGAACAAATGAAGTACGCAAATATGAAAATTTTAATTCATTCGACAACTGGTTAAGGAGATATGGCATTACAAAGAGAGACACCCGCATTTTCATAACAAAGAACGTGAATTTCATAATAAAATGCGTGAATATCGTCTGTTCTGTACGGATAGTTGTACGACATTTGGTTGAAAATTGGCCATTTTGAAGGAAATAAACTAAACACTCTTGACTTTTTAAAAGTCTCTGCATGTATCAAACAAATATATATTTGACATGCTTAAACATTGTCATACCGGTATTCATTCGTAGAAAGCAATTTTTGTTTGCCACATGCCGAGGCTTTCATTTCTGCATGCTAACTATTCAAAAACAACACATTTTGGTATTTTAGCATATCAACGCAATTTTTTTGCTATCGTAGGGTATCTACGCATGCACATTGGAAAAATTCTGCACCAAGAAAGACAGCTCCAATTAACCAATATGGTGTTTATAACAGAAATTGTGAAATACATGTATAAATAATTATGTTCAAGTTCAAATTTTTACTTTTAATGAGGCCAAAATTGACCCATAACGCCTTAAGTCTTTTCAATATATGGAGGTAATGATGAAAGTATTCGGGGGACAACATCGTTAATATTGTGATTCCTGAGAAAATGTTGCATCATAATGGCAAATATAGATCACATGTTGCAATGTTCATTTCATTTAAACATATTCTATTGTAATTTATATACAATGGGAGTTGGGCACACGTTTAACAACTTATATTAAGCCCTTTCCCTACAATATATTAATACGAATTTTCAAAGTGGCATAANGGGGGGGGGGGGGGGGGGGGGGGGGGGGGGGGGGGGGGGGGGGGGGGGGGGGGGGGGGGGGGGGGGGGGGGGGGGGGGGGGGGGGGGGGGGGGGGGGGATAGAGAGAGGGGGAGAGAGTAATCCTTAGAATAACAGTCTAGTTCAAAGTATGATAATTTAACAAAGCTGACCACCGTAATGTATTAAGTAATAAATTATCTGTGTATCCCGGACCATGTGATTTTTCCTTCTCCATGCAAACGGTCAAATGGTCAAATGCGGCGTCATACACTAAACAGCATTACATTGAACACACACACATACCTCCCCATTAAAGTCAACTGATCGTTTTGACGCGATGAGTGTCACTTGTTTATTTCATAAAGCTTATTTCATTCTGTTTTACGGGCAAATGTCAAGATTGAAAAAAAGATGGCCACCGTATGGGAAAGTCAGGGAAAAGATATTTCAGGTCGGGGACACCACATCCTTGTTTTCTTAAACAAATATCTGATTAAATGCGGTGTGCAGCTATAAAAACCTAACAGTTTAACACAAAATTTAAACATTTTATTCTTACACAATGTTTAGCTCTGTATTAGCAGGGACTTAGATAGCAATCTAATCTAATTCCATGTTATCAGCGTGTCAATCGGGAACCGTCGGCACTTTCCGTAAACGAGTCTCGTTTGCGGAAAGTCTCGTTTGCGGAAAGTGCCGACGGTTTCTGATTGATCAGCGTGTGTTCATCTGACGTCTTATACTGTACGACGGTGCATTGTGCATATGGATATATTTCACTGGGGCTTTGTTAGAACCCCTCAGCATCAACGTGTCTTAATGCATAAAAATAACATTAAGCATATACATGTGTATGCTTTAATGCACAACACACGTTGATGCATTAGGGGGTCTAACAGGGGTTATTAAGCTCAAGTGAAATTAACCCATTTGTGCAGTCAAGGAGTCCGATAAACATAGTATATGGTATTCAGGGGCGTAACAAACGGGTTTTCAATGTGTAAGCCCAATGATGAAATGTGCTTTTTTTTTTTTTTTAGATCTAGAAGCTCTGATGTGCCATCTGGTGGCTTTTTGGATACATTTTTGAGTGCTTTAATTTATTTTACAGACAACACTCTTGGTTGATTAATTCACTTTGTTATTTATTGAAATCGCCAAAATTCAAATGTATTTCAAATGCGAAAGACAGCTCTCCTTTTTTCTCTCTCCGACAAAAATGTGTCGATTGTTGGAATTCCTCGAAAATATCCGTTGCGTCATATCTCTTTCCTGATAAATCTAAATTAACTAGATTTTTAAAATGTCGGAGCCAATATGAACAGATTAATTTCAGATTTTTGCTGTTGTGTCCACCAAACCCTTTTTATATCATCAACATTTCTTAGAACATAAGATGACGGTAGCTCCTATATCGATGTTTAGATATAGATGTTTAGATATATGTATAGATCTACATATATATCCAGGAGCCCCACTGAAACATACTTTATAAGTTCATGACGGGCAAAGATGAATGTATCTTAACTACGTGTATCTATGATGTGAAATTCTTAATAGACCTATATAATGTCACAGATTAGCAAAAGCTAGGGGGTCTTGCCCCTTCTCATCGATGTGGGTCGTGGGGGTCTTCCCCCTTCTCATCGATGTGGGTCGGGGGGGTCTCTAGAACGCATGAGACGCGTTCTCCCGTGTTCTGGCGTCAGTTTCAATGGCCATATTAAAGCAAGAACATGTCATTTTCCCCTATTATTTTACAAATATTTTGCTTTTTAATATTTTGTATCATATTGTCTTTGTCGCTTTTTTATTATTAAAATGATGTGTAAGCCCGGGCTTTTTTGCTACATAGGTTGTTACGCGCCTGGTATTGCTTGTATTAAACGCCTACAGTTGGTATTAATATAATTTTGCGTAATATTATACGATATTTGCTGCAAAACAAGTCCTAAGCTTACCCTGTAAAACTAAACCGAACAACGGGGGCCGACAAACAAGCTTGGGGACAGAATATAGACGTCACGTTACCACAGCTTAAAATGGCGCTAAAACAGTTTAAATCCGTTCATGTTTTATTTCATCGATAATACTATAAGTTCTAAAAACATCTGATTTGCGGGTAATAAAACATTTTTATAATCACAGTTTAAAAAACAGGACATTGCACATTGCCTGAAAACTGACTATATCTTTACCAGTCGGAAAAGGATATTTGATTTCGGATCTTGAACATCGTTATTTAAACTGAAAATCTTCATTTACACAATCTCGTGATCAAAAGTGTGTGTACCGTTATCAGAGTACATGCTAATCAAGTTGTGTCCACTGATCTAAAGGTTCGTGATCAAAAGTGTGTTGTACCGTTATTAGAGGACGTGCTAATCAGGTTGTGTCAACTGATCTAAAGGTTCGTGATCAAAAGAGTGTTGTACCGTTATCAGAGTACGTGCTAATCAGGTTGTGGCAACTGATCTAAAGGTTCGTGATCAAAAGTGTGTGTACCGTTATCAGAGTACGTGCTAATCAGGTTGTGTCAACTGACCTAAAGGTTCGTGATCAAAAGTGTGTTGTACCGTTATCAGAGTACGTGCTAATCAAGTTGTGTCAACTGACCTAAAGGTTCGTGATCAAAAGTGTGTTGTACCGTTATTAGAGTACGTGCTAATCAGGTTGTGTCAACTGATCTAAAGGTTCATGATCAAAAGTGTGTGTACCGTTATCAGAGTACGTGCTAATCAGGTTGTGTCAACTGATCTAAAGGTTCGTGATCAAAAGTGTGTGTACCGTTATCAGAGTACGTGCTAATCAAGTTGTGTCCACTGATCTAAAGGTTCGTGATCAAAAGTGTGTTGTACCGTTATCAGAGTACGTGCTAATCAAGTTGTGTCCACTGATCTAAAGGTTCGTGATCAAAAGTGTGTGTACCGTTATCAGAGTACGTGGTAATTAGGTTGTGTCCACTGATCTAAAGGTTCGTGATCAAAAGTGTGTGTACCGTTATCAGAGTACGTGCTAATCAGGTTGTGTCCACTGATCTAAAGGCTCGTGATCAAAAGTGTGTTGTACCGTTATCAGAGTACTTGGTTATCAGATTTTTCTGCTGATCTGATAGCTTGGTCAATTTATTTTTCTAATGTCTATATAATCAAATATTCACCACGACAAAAGTTCACGATCGAAAATTATCACTTATTCATATCAACTGCAAAAGTTGAAAAATAACACAAAAATAATTTCAAAGAGCTGTTTTAAGAAAAAAAACGTGTTTCGTTCAATCATGTGAACTTTTTTTATATCGGTCGTTAAATCAGCAAAACTTATGATAAAAGGAGACATTTTTAGTTTAAAAATAAGACGTAGGGCCGAGGTGATCTGAAACCTGATCATATATTTTTTAAAGATTTTTTTACAAACATAATTTCTTTTCTCTTCCAACATCTTTATTTGGGTTTTTTTCACATGTTACTTTATAAAAGACAGTACAAGACACAACTTGCATACACTCTTGCTCTCGTACTTTGGATGTTTAAGGAGAATTTTCGAACTCCCATCCAAGATGCGTATTACACATGTAGTACCTGTGTATTTGTGACCGTAGCGGTCTGGAGTTGGAATGAATTATTCGAAATTGGTTAATACACATCTCGGGCGGCGATCGAATTAGGTACAAGTTATAGGTGCATATGTGGATAAATATACAATACTTGGTAAATAATCTATGGTATCATTAAGTTAGAAAAGAGTCTCCATTTTTGGAGAAAGGTATTTTGTTTCCCTTTACATGTTGCGATATATTTTCCACTTTCTAATGGTACACTATATCTCTCTTTACACTTTCTATAAAAAGTGTATCACCTTTCATACGTTGTTTGTAAATGTCATATTTAACAATTAGCATAATAAGGTTCTGCACATAAGATGTTTTACCTTTTTTCCCAAATATGATATCTTGTTTTGCAAAGTTAATGTAAACGGAGGTTTTTGAGAATATCCAGTTTTCAAGAGGTAGCCAAAGCCTCTCAACATGTTCACATTCAAAAAATATGTGTAGTAAAGTTTCTTCGGATTGTTTGCAGAATGTACAAAGTGGGTTATTTTTTTATTTTAATGTTCGTAAGAAAACTGTTAGTTGCAAGTATCCTATGTATAAATCTATATTGAAACCACTGCAGAGTCTGTTGTTATTTTGAAAACTATATTTTGTAATTTTATTAATTCAGTGTTGTCGTCAACACCTAGTACATTAGACCATTTGTCAATATATTTATTAGTGCATTTAATTTTGGAAATAACAATATCATACATGTCTCTGCTTCCATTTTTTGCTTTTATTTATTAATTCTATGGTGATTGGAATAAATGGTTGTTGCAATCCAACCGAGGCATTGTTTAAAGTACATGTCAGCCATAAAGGCATAAGTGAGCTTCTCAAGCCGTAAAACACTGTATGAGGTGGGCGGAAGTCATAGACTCGGCAAAATTCTTCATAAGAATAAAGACGGTTATTTTCTATATGAACCATATCGGATAAAAATTGAATTCCACCGTGGAGTTATCTACCTTTATCTGAGTATTAAACCACAATGGTAGTTTTAGCAGGTCAGGAGGTTTAATATTAAGTTTTAAGATATATTCAGCAAATGTAATAAAAACTATCATCCAAAATGTTGTTTTTTTTATATATCTTTGTGATAGTCTAATGTAATAGTTGTCTCCCAAAGCTGTCAACTTGTTGACATTTGTGTTATATAGTCTAACAATAATGTTTTCCAGGTAGCGTCAGAATTGAGAATTCTCCGTATCCAGGTTAATTTTAATGCTTTATTAAAGGATACAATGTGCGTCGTCCTACATCCACCATCATTATAGTCTTGTATAATCTGATTTCTAGCTATTCTATCTCTTGTATTCCAGATAAAATTGAAAAAGGCATTTTCTAAAACTTTAGTAAGTTTGTCTTCTGTTTTAGGTAAGCTCATAAATAAATTAGTCAGTTTTGGAATTAATAGAGATTTGACTACCGTAATCTTACCGAGGACAGTCAGTCTTCTTTTATAACAATGTTTTAGTGTATTACTGATATCACTAAGTTTGGCTTTAAAATTTAATTTTGGAATATCTTCAAGTTTTAAGCTAAATAGGATGCCCAGTACCGTGAACGGTTCATTGGTCCACTCAAGGTTCCACTCATTACATAGTCTATTTGTGGCATTTTTACTTGAACCTATCCAGATTGCCTTAGTTTTTTCAAAATTTGGTGTCAAGCCGGAATACTTCGTTATACTCTTTGTTAACAATTATAATACCTTTAATTTCTTGATCAGACCTCATTAGGATACCCATTATTTCTACACACAGGAGAAAAATTATATGGCAAGATGGGATCGCCTTGACGGCAGCCCCGTCCTATATTAAAAAATGTTGAAAAAAACAAACATTTTGGAGTACACATAATTTAGCGTCGTTATACAAAATGCTTATCCATTTAATAAATTCAGGACCAAACTAAAAAAACTCTAGAACATTATACGTAAATTGCCAGGACACCGAATCGAATGCTTTCTCAAAATCGATCAATAATAGAATTCCTGGTGTGTGCTTTTTTTCTGTATAATACAAGATGTCATAAAGTAGTCGGGTATTTTCCTCTATACATCCCCTTCTGATTTTCATGAATCAGCTTATCCATATTTCTTTTCATTCTATTTGCCAAGCATGTTGATAGGATTTTGTAAGAGACATGAAGGAGTGATATGGGTCTCCAATTATTTAGGAGCTCTCTGGGCTTATCCCCTTTTGGCAACATGGAGATTATTTCTAATTTTTTGGTAGTAGAGAGGTCGCCAGTTTCAAGACTGTAATTTAGAGACCTTATCAACAGGAGACCTATATCCGACCAGAAGAATTTAAAAATTTCAGCGGAAAATCCGTCAGAACCTGGAGATTTGTTATTTTTTAATGATTTTACTGCGGATAGAGCCTCGGTATAAGTAATTTTCCCTTCTAGCATATCAGCTTCTTCCATATTTAACTTAGGAATATCTAGATTACCAAGAATTTCCTCTAATTTAACATTTATTAAAAGTTCATCCTTACTACTGTAAAGAGTTTGATAGAAATTTTTAATCTGGTCAAGAATATCTTCCTGGTCTTTAACACTGAGTTTCACCTGACTCTAATCTAACATGGGTAACAGTTTTATTTACATAGTTTCTTTTTTCGAGGCTGAGAAAGTGCTTTGTGGGTTTTTCGCCTTCTTCAATCCATGCTGCATTAGATCGGACAAAAGCGCCCCTTTGAGTTTTTCTTTACGCATGTCTTCGAGTTCTTTCTTGGCGTCGCCTAGAAGTTCTAATAATGTCAGAGAGTTTGGTGACTCAGCTGTACATTTACATTTACGGCGATACTGCAAAGGGCCGTCGAACAGCATCAACTTGCAGGTAGACTTGTGTGGCGTAATCATCATATATTTTTTAAGATTTTTTTACAAACATAATTTAGAAGAAACTTCTATTCATAGATTTCTGATAACACACGTGTAGAAAAATCAAAGAAAAACAAACAAAAACGAACTCACGAACATAGAGTTTTACCTTTTTCTTTGTATTTTTTTAAATTTTATTTCAGTACCTCTTTAAAATAAAGCATGGTCCAAAATAATAGTTCCTCGAAAATTGGGTTTTCACAAGAAGTTTAACGAAATCATAACGTCGGGAAACAAACGTATCCACTTTATTTCTTGTACAACACTTGTGAAATGAGCTACTGCAAATTATAGAAGCGTGCAGAGGGTGTTCTGTGATTGGGTGTTCTGCATGATTTTGTCCATTTTGTGTAGTAGAGTTATCCCCCTTCATCAAACTCTCTATCACGAAGTAAACAAATCCAAACAGGCAACTATGGTGGGTATCCGATGAGATGACATCAAAATCGACTAACATCTGTTCCAATATTGATTATAGGCAACATTTTAGCTCAGGACTTTTCTTCATTTTAATCATTTTATAATATTTTGTAGCAATTTTGTGTGTGGATATTCAGATAACTATGTATTCATCTCTTGAATTACACATGTTCTGGAACGTTCCTCCCAACATGTATGAGCACGGTCCATGTTTATGTGTAGAAACATGTCGGTTAGTTACTATGATTTATGTTTTCAACATAGTTTATCATCTATATATTTATGATCAATGTGTTATATGTGGATATATTTTGATTCAGTGTGTTCGGGGCGGGGAATCTGTTCTCTAAATTCTCTCGCGATCGGTTGTTCGGGATACCGGCGAAACCAAATCAAAATATTATCCGAACGCCGTGAAACAATACATTGCAGTTACAAAATAAACTTAACAGTATTTTAGTAACTTATTTAAAGTTATATGCTTATATTGATGCATGTAATCACGAAATTGTTTTAAATTTCAGCAACCCCAAATCATTTTGCTGAAGGAGGGGACGGATTCCTCCCAGGGTGTCCCCCAGGTAGTGAGTAATATCAGTGCCTGTCTGGCAATCGCAGATGCTGTCCGAACCACCCTCGGCCCCAGGGGCATGGACAAACTTATTGTCGACGATAAAGGTAAATAACAGGTGCTTTCTTCGCTTCTCTTTCTCCAAGGACAGTGGCATTGCTGTATAAAACATACTTAGATTATGTACTGAAATATTGCAAATTAAAAAAACTTGTGCTTGGTATCATGCTCAATAGTTTTGTAATAGGACGAGGATAAGTGATAAAGATAGTGCCGTCGCTGGGTCTCGAACCCACCTCCCTTGGCTCTACCGCTGAGCTAAAGGGAAATTCCCCACAGCTGACGCTTGTAAGGCAAACTAATTAATCCACATCATTTACAGTTTTAATCATGAACTTGGTATGCTAGAAAGTGGTCTATCGGAGTAATATCGGAGAAAATCCCCGACTCATTTAATTTCGGTTTATGGTATACAGATAGATTCAACATTACAATTCAAATTTCGACCGGTAATTTAAATCTTAAAAACATTGGATTAATATACAGTAGTGTATACATATATGTAAGATACATCATGTTTTTCAAAGGTTATGATTTGTGCCCTGTTCAGGCCTTGAACTCCTGATATCCTGCATCAAATTGGCCTACACTCTAGTTGCAAGATATCCTCAGTTCAAACCATTACAGGTGTTCAGTTCAATAAATTAAGTGTAATGTAAGGGTACACTTATCAACTTTAATCTGCTAGATATTGAAGCAAACTCTTTATTAATATGTTCCTTTTTTTCTCCCTCAGGAAAAGCTGTGATTTCCAATGATGGTGCGACGATCTTAAAAACTCTGGACGTTGTTCATCCAGCTGCAAAAACTTTGGTTGACATTGCCAAGTCGCAAGATGCTGAAGTAAATAATTTTTGTCTTTCGATGAGTGTGTTGGCAAACTTAGACAGACAAAAATACCTTATCCAATTGAATAAAACTCCATATATTTGTAGATAGTTTTCTCCACTGGTAAGTCAGCTGACCAGTTTTCTGTAGCTGGTTCCAGTGTTACACCTGTGGTAGATCAATGACTCTGTCTGGCTTGTGTCTCTGTCCGTTCTGGGCAAAGACGCTCTCGTTCAGACTTTGTCTTCTGTTTCTTGAGAGTTGATGGAGGATTTGTTGAGATCTCGATCATAGTTTTTGAAACAAACATATATCTGTTTCTTTACAATCAAATATCAACAAGTATGAATTTACAATACTTTTAGGTCAGTGTAAACTCTCTCTTCATTTAGGTTAATGCAGTGTTTACTGAAATAAATATAAATGGGGAAACATTCACCAAATTGGATAAATGTGATGAACATTTACATACATAATTAAACACATAGCTATATTCAGAAATGTTATACTTTCATGCATGCAGTTTACGATAAAAAAAAATCATAAATTTTTTGTTTGATTAATTTTGAGGTCAGCTCCTTGGCTCAATTACTCTTGATAGGTTTAATGTTACAGTTGAACCATGATCAGTTAATCTGTTATAGAAAATCATGATTGCTCATTTTGTTATAGCTGAATCAATGTTGCCTATTCTTTGAATGTTTAATTGACCGTTTGATGGGTTTATAGGTCGGAGATGGCACAACCTCTGTAGTTCTATTGGCGGGCGAGTTTCTGAAGCAAGCAAAACCCTATGTGGAGGAAAATGTTCACCCACAAGTCCTGGTACGAGCCTACAGGAAGGCTGCATCACTGGTAAGTTTCGCATACCAACATCTGTATATGAAATCAAGAAAAATATGTTTTCTATTCTGCAAGTTAAAGTTGGCAAGAATAAATGAGGTCCAAATACACTACCTAGGCAAAGATATTTTCCGTCGGCTAGTGCACCATAGAAGAAGAACATGGCCATGTGTCCAATATTCAAGATCGATGGTTGGAACTTCAAAAACTATCGATAATCAATTATCGTTTGAGATGTTCACAAAAATGTAGATTTATCAACACTAGTACTTGCTATGCCTACAGTGACTGTGTGCAGTCGCATCCGAATCAATCCAATATTCAAATCAGGTCAAGTATACTGATGGAAAGTACTTGTTATTATGTTGATTATAAAAGACGAATAAATGCTTAAAAACAAGACATGCATTGGCAACTTGCGACTGAAATGTGCATACCACTTTGTCCGGTCGGTCACGACTATTGCAATATTGGTTAAACTGACATTTTAAATTTTCGTAAAAAGGTAAACATTATGCTAGTGTCCTCTGTTAGGAACAGAGTTGGCTGGCGGGTTCAACATAATCCAGACAAGCTATACTGGTTATAAGTGATATTAATGAACAACATATACAGTAAATCACGGTTATAGCGCATCGCAAGGGACCTACTTAATTAGTTTGTTATTAAGGTAGTTTGTATTGCATGTACACCAAATTTTGATTGTTAATTTTACAAACATTGTTTATGAAAATATGTACAACACAATGTACACACACTGAGAATATTTTATCTTAACACATATATATTCTCACAGAGAGGTGCTGATTTGTTTTTTGCTTTTTGTCATATGCACTGACCAGTCTCCAATTGAGCCTTGAAAAAACGAGGCATCTCATTAACACTAGCATTCGTCCAAGCAACACTGATGACCAATTCTACCTCCTGTCCCATACCACTCAACTCAACACCTTACAGTTAGATTGTTATAGAAAACACAACTCGCTATTTTCAATAGTCTTATCACATACTTTTGTATTTAGTATAAGAATACCTGTTTGTAAAGCAGGACGCTGCCTGTGATTATGTAATGTTACTAGCTACTCAGTGCTTACACATGGTTTCAAGCAGAAGAAACTAAACGCAATCATCAACAGCACATTAAATCTTGGGTTATTCAACAAAGAAACACCAGTAACAGTTGTATGTACATTTTTCAACTTCTTTTGCAACAACTACCATTATAAAATCTATCTTGAACATGTTAAAGACTTGATCCATGTTACTTATTATAGGTACAGCACTGGTAGCTGGTATTCTCTGATATGATAATGGGAGCATGGGATAGAAAGCTTTGGACCTTGCTATCCAATGACGGCAGGACATGTAGTGTTTCCTCTATTTGAGGAACATCTTGTTGATTCAGAAAAGAAATTTTCAGACTGCTATTAAATGTAGCTGGCCCATGCCATCTGCCCATGAACAGATGTTAATAATCCCAGATATGAAAATGAGTTGTCATCAAAATGTGTGATATGTCGATCAAAATTGATAAATGGGTACTAAATTCATGTCTTTGTGCAAGAACTGATTTCTTGTAAAATGATTTAATAATTTTGTTTATATTTTTTTCAGTCAGTACAGAGAATTAAAGAAATATCAATAAAGATTAAGAAAGACGACCCCAAGTAAGTGATATAAAATGGAGCATTTTCCGTTATTTGTTTTCATATCAAAATTTATATTAAAAAAAGTTTTCCACTGGTAAGTCAGCTGACAGTTTTCTGTAGCTGGTTCCAGTGTTACACCTGTGGTAGATCAATGACTCTGTCTGACTTGTGTCTCTGTCCGTTCTGGGCAAGGATGCTCTTGTTCAGACTTTGTCTTCTGTTTCTTGAGAGTTGATGGAGGATATGTTGAGACCTCTATCATAGTTTTTGAAACAAACATACATGATCATAATTGTTGGATCATGGCTCATTTAGGAATCTTTTCTCTGACGAGGTAATACATTATGAGCAGAGTAGGTTATGTGGGACTTCACATGTATACCTGTCTAACCACGTAGGTTAGCATTTATCCTTTTCATGATTGATGTTTTAAATTCAAAGGTAGAACGAGATGTGAAACTGTCAAAAGGTTACTTTAAAATAAAGACAGATCTCTGTTTCATTAAGCCTCTTGTTTAACCCTTTCACCCCTATGTAACTTTAGTAGAAATGACCATGCATTGATATGGATGATTCCATTATGGTCTACAGTGGTGGAAGGGTTAAGCATTTTGAACATTGCAAAACATAATACAACAATAGGAGTATGAAGGTCAAAGCACTGCTACCCTTTCAGGACTATATAAAGCATGATGATGTTGGTTTTTTATGTCGTGTTCAAATTCAACACTGAGTGAACGAAACCTGACCTTTTTTAGGGTCGATGGTTTTGCAAAACTAAAGTGCTAGATTTAAGATAAAGTTAAAAGTACTGCTACCCTAAGCTTCCAGTCATCAACTTATTCTCTTGTCTGTTCTGGGCAAGGACTTTGTCTTCAGTTTTTCGACAGTTTGTAAATAATGTATTAAAATCTTTACTGCACGTTATGAAACAAACTATCAACATAAGAAAACATTCATTCAGTTCACACCCATCTAGCCTTAAAGGAAAGTTTGGAAAAAAGTATTTATTTTAGAGAGGAATTAACAGGTTTTTTTCCCCATTAACAGTGAACTGAAAAGCTTGTTGGAGAAATGTGCAGCTACAACACTCAATTCCAAACTAGTGGCTCATCAGAAAGAATTCTTCGCCAAGATGGTTGTTGAAGCCGTTAGTCTGTTGGACGACCTGTTACCACTGAACATGATCGGTGTGAAGAAAGTCACAGGAGGTGGATTAGAGGTAAAACTGTCTTAAATGGTCAAGTATGACCTTGACTGAGTGAATATTTCATCGTCATTTGTTTGTGTTTTACATTCTATTAACAGCTAGGGTCATTTAAGGACATGCCAGGTTTTGGTGGTGGGGGAAAGTTGGAGTACCCAGAGAAAAACCACCAACCTGAGGCCAGTACCTGGCAACTGCCCCACTTAGGCCTCGAACCTGCGACCCAGTGGTGGAGGGCTAGTGATTGTAGACGGTCCTTGTCTCTGTTAATATCTATAGAAAGTATTTGTCATCACTCAAGCATCTTGCATCTTCATTTCTGAAGAGATTTTTTTCAAACTTCATACAACAGTCAAACACAAAATTTATCTGAAGTAAGTTAATGTTTGTCAAGGTCAAGATTACAGGGCATTTATCTGTTTGTTTTAGGTGGGGAAAATGCATTATATTTGGAAAATAAAAATTTTAAATAATTAGGAGGTTTTGAGGATTGATAAAATGAAGAGATGAAAGAAGGAGGAAGATTTATCTTAAATCCTGAGTGTTGTTGAAATAACTCTTGAAGGGAGGACTTTACATTTTGCGGGAGAAAGTGTGAAATGAGGCAAGAAAAGGTTATACATTTGCATACCATTACAAATTAGTAACATTCTGTAACTTTTGTTTGTTTGTTCTTCTAGTAACAGCTGTTACTACTGCTAAGTACATTCCAAAGTCTGTCAAATTCCTCTTTGTCCCTTTTCATGGATATCAGAGGGCCAAAACTTTGGGAAATAATAGGAGGGAACTTGATTAAACTTGCAATTGTGTTCTTCTCTTGCAAGTCAAGTTCGCTTGGACAAAGAGTTGTGTGTTATATATATACCTTAAATGGTTGCTTCCACTCGGACATACACATAGAAAAAAAGTTTTGAAAAAACTTCCAAGTTTGCTAAGGTATCACCCCTTGATATGGTATATCATGGAGTATGAAAAAGGAGTTTTTCTCTCGAGTGTTTTCAAATTTGCTGGTTTGCTGGACTTTTTGAAATAAAAAAAGAGCTTCATAAAATAAATGAAGAAAGCTGAATCAGCAAAGGTAGATAAGTATCGGCCAATAGGGATTTCTCATTTTGACCCCTTCAAGGTTTGGATGGATGGATGACAGGTTTCGCGCCTACATGAATCCGCCCTTAAAGGTTTCATCTCACTGACAGAAGTCAGTGTTCTGTCGGCGTGAGGGAAGTTGCCTTCCCTCGGGGGGTGGTTTGGAGTCGTCTATTCCTTCAAGGTTTGGATTTGTTCTCTTTTTATACGCCCGTCAAATTTGACAGGAGTATTATGGTATGGGGTTGTCCGTCCGGCGTAAACTTTTGTTTGTCCGGCAATCTCCTACATTTATCGACCGATCTCTTTGAAACTTGCTAAACATAATAATGATATGAAGTTGTGTCTCCCATAAAAGAATTTGATTCGACAATTTTTCCAAAATTTATTGCCCTTTGTTCATGTCAGTATTTGATTTTTTGTCCGGAGATCTCCTCCTACATTTTTTGACGGATTTCTTTGAAACTTTAGAAGGCTAAATAATCATGATATGTTAGTGTTGTGTTTCCCTGAAAAGAATTTTGATTCAACCATTTTTGCAAAAGTTATTGCCCTTAGTATTTTATTTTTTGAGATTTTCTACTGCATTTTTTATAGCATGTCAGCTAACCATTCTTAGAATGATGCAGATCTTATTTCAATGTTAGAAAGTATATAACACAATATGGCATTCAACGGGCGGTTATTGTTCCGCCCCGCGGTACTCTGTTTTATTTTTACTGTAAGAGGAACAACAAATGGCTTGTTAGAGAAACCTCTGTTTTTACAAATGATGTTCTTCATAGTTGAATTTGCTTTCAAATATGCATTACTACTCTGCACTTCACAGAAAAGGTGTACAATTTAAAGTCATGAATTTATCGGTTTGAAATAACTAACTTTTGGGTTTATTTTCAGGATTCTAGATTAATTGCTGGAGTAGCATTCAAAAAGACCTTCAGTTACGCTGGATTTGAAATGCAGCCGAAGACCTATGTGAAACCTAAGATTGCCTTACTGAATGTGGAACTAGAACTGAAGGCAGAAAAAGAAAATGCAGAAGTACGGGTTGACAGTGTGGAGGTATGTTGGACAGCTTTAATGTACACTAAGGTCCCTTTAGAGTGTTCGACAGCTCTAATGTTACACTCAGGTTTTAACCAAATAAACACCATGTTTTTATAAAAGTTTTCCACTGGTAAGTCAGCTGACCAGTTTTCTTTAGCTGGTTCCAGTGTTACACCTGTGGTAGATCAATGACTCTGTCTAACTTGTGTCTCTGTCCGTTCTGGGCAAGGACGCTCTTGTTCAGACTTTGTCTTCTGTTTCTTGAGAGTTGATGGAGGATATGTTGAGATCTCGATCATAGTTTTTGAAACAAACACAAAAAATCCTGCATATCAATTGAATTTTGATTAGACAATTTTTGCAAAAGTTATTGCCCTTTGTTTATTTCAGTATTTGATTTTTGTCCGGCAATCTTCTCCTACATTTTGCAACGGATCTCTTTGAAACTTGGTATACATTATATCATCATGATATGAAGTTGTGTCTCCCTTAAAAGAATTTTGATTCAACGATTTTTGCAAAAGTTATTGCCCTCTGTTCATTTCAGTATTTGATGTTTTGTCTGGAGATTTTCTCCTACATTTAGGGTTGTTATATGTTCTGTTTTTCTTTTCTTTTGCAGGAATACCAGTCTATAGTTGATGCAGAATGGAAAATCCTGTATGATAAATTAGACACAATTCACGGAAGTGGAGCTAAAGTGGTTTTGTCCAAGCTGCCCATAGGGGATGTAGCCACCCAGTACTTCGCTGACAGGTGAGTTTCATAAAGTTTGAGTGAAACATGAAGAAAAAGTGATAAAAATGTCAATTACATGGATTCTATATATAATATCTGATAATAAGACTAATTCCAGGAGGCAACTACATTGCTTTCTCCAACCAGCAAATAAAATTAGCAGGGTAGTTGTTTTGGGACATACTTAGATATTTTATGCAATTTTGTACATAAAAATATCTATGTCGACACATTTTGTTGATGAAATTTTGTTCATAAGTTTGTCTATGTAAACACTTTTTTATGCAATTTTGTACATAAAAACATAGAATGCAGAGGTTTATTAGAAGCCAGCAGCCGGTAAATAGATCCCCCTACTAGAGACATTTCACTTGCTGCTTTCATGAAAAAAGAATGGTATTGTGGTACTATGAAATTAACTGCCTATTTTGTGTTAGATGCATGAAATTCTAACATAAGAATCTACCTGTGTCCGGAGCTAGTACACTAGCCCTAACATAAGAATCTACCTGTCTGAGGGCTAGTACACTAGCCCTAACATAAGAATCTACCTGTCTGAGGGCTAGTGTACAGTCCTAACATAAGAATCTACCTGTCTGAGGGCTAGTACACTAGCCCTAACATAAGAATCTACCTGTCTGAGGGCTAGT
>NW_018405777.1:624435-643250 GCF_002113885.1 Mizuhopecten yessoensis
TGTCTGAGGGCTAGTGTACAGTCCTAACATAAGAATCTACTTGTCTGAGGGCTAGTACACTAGCCCTAACATAAGAATCTACTTGTCTGAGGGCTAGTACACTAGCCCTAACATAAGAATCTACCTGTCTCTTGGGCTAGTGTACTAGCCCTAACATAGGAATCTACCTGTCTCTGGGGCTAATGTACTAGCCCTAACATAAGAATCTACCTGTCTCTGGGGCTAGTGTACAAGCCCTAACATAAGAATCTACCTGTCTCTGGGGCTAGTGTACTAGCCCTAACATAAGAATATATCTGTCTCTGGGGCTAGTGTACAAGCCCTAACATAAGAATATACCTGTCTCTGGGGCTAGTGTACAGCCCTAACATAAGAATCTACCTGTGTCTAGGGCTAGTGTACAAGCCCTAACATAAGAATCTACCTGTCTCTGGGGCTAGTGTACAGCTCTTACATTCCAAATGTGAAAACTGCTCTATGATATAAATGTAGGTGAAAGAAACATCATTTCCAGATTGGAAACAGGAAATGAGATTAAATTTAGTTTGCTGTTGTTGTTTTTTTATGTCGTGTTCAAGTTAAACACTTATTGAATAAAACTAGACCTTTTTTAAGGGTCGATGGTTTTTCAAAACTGAGGTGCTAGATTAAAGATCAAGTTACAAGTATTTCTACACTTGGCAATCAACTAATGTTTTAACCAACTATACACCATGTATTTATAAAAGTTTTCCACTGGTAAGTCAGCTGATCAGTTTTCTTTAGCTGGTTCCAGTGTTACACCTGTGGTAGATCAATGACTCTGTCTGACTTGTGTCTCTGTCCGTTCTGGGCAAGGACGCTCTTGTTTGGACTTTGTCTTCTGTTTCTTGAGAGTTGATGGAGAATATGTTGAGATCTCGATCATAGTTTTTGAAACAAACACAAACATTCCTGCATATCAATTGAATTAAAATGAAGTGTATGAACAATGGCTTTCATGACTCGGTGTTGTGGTTGAAAGTTTAATGTCTGATCGTCAACTTCTTGAACAAAATCTAGTTAAATTGGGCAAACAAAAAATGTGTTTCCTGCTTCTGCGTGAAAAAAATGGCTGGTAGGTATGCAACATTTTTTTGAAAATATTTTTGCTGTATTTATGTAATCAGGAATTCTGACTTTAACCCATCTACCCCTGTGGAACTTAGAAGATTCTACCAGGCATTGATATGGATTAGTCCATTATGGTCTACAGTCATTAAAGGGTGAACAGTGCTTATCACTAAATGCCAATAAAATACTTAAGGTAGGCACATAAATCTAGAGTCTGTAGGGAAAACGGAAACATCCAATATTTGTTTTGGCCTTAAATGTCTTTAACTCCAGCAGCAATGGAATAGAAGCATGATGGATAATGTCCTAATAATCTAAAATGTCCTTGACCTTACAGAGACATGTTTTGTGCTGGCCGTGTAGCAGATGGATAATGTCCTAATAATCTAAAATGTACTTGACCTTACAGAGACATGTTTTGTGCTGGCCGTGTAGCAGATGAAGATTTGAGGAGGACAATGAAGGCGTGTGGAGGATCCATTCAAACCTCCATTCAGAGTCTTGATGACGGTGTCCTTGGCCGCTGTGAAAAGTTTGAGGAGATCCAAATTGGAGGAGAAAGGTCAATATTATTGTCGACTTTTAGTTATTAAACTTGTCAGGTATTTCATAACTGTAAGACTTTGGTGTTCAAAGTTCCTAATTAGAAAAGAAAGGTCAATATTATTGTCGTCTTTTAATTATCAAACTTATCAGGTATTTCATAACTGTAAGACTTTGGTGTTCAAAGTTCCTAATTAGAAAAGAAAGGTCAATATTATTGTCGACATTTAGTTATTAAACTTATCAGGTATTTCGTAACTATATAAATACCTCTGTGTTTAAACTTAACGGTAGACCCATAGACGATCACAGTAAAAATCTGTGTAGGTGTACAGGAATCTTAGACTTCATAGACACAGTTATTTATGAAGTTATTTCCTATGATGTGTGTCATTTAGTGATAAGTATAGTGGTGAGCAAAACGGTGCTCTTTTTACTCATTCCGTTCCTTTATTATTTCACATATTTTCTTAATTTAATGTGATCAACCACAATATTTACAAGTTAAGTTTTCTCTGTAAAGGTCTGGTGTATGAAAATTTAATGTGATCAACCACAATATTTACAAGTTAAGTTTTCTCGGTAATGGTCTGGTGTATGAAAATTTAATGTGATCAACCACAATATTTACAAGTTAAGTTTTCTCGGTAAAGGTCTGGTGTATGAAAATTTAATGTGATCAACCACAACATTTACAAGTTAAGTTTTCTCGGTAATGGTCTGGTGTATGAAAATTTCAGTAAGTCTCCCAAGCTTATTGTCTATGGTGTGTAAATTCTAAATTCTAAGACTGTTTCCTTTGTGTTTACATCTTGGGATTAGCCTCCAGGTTATAGAGTTTGTTAAATGCTAGGTTATGTTTCCTATACCATATCACTATCTAATAACTTAGGGTTCAAGTTATCCAAAGTATGTCAAATTCCTCGCTTTCCTTGTCCATGGATATCAGAGGGCCAAAGCTTTGGGAAATCATTAGAGATATAAACTTGAACATACTTGCAATGCTTTTGTTTTTGCAAGCCAAGCTCTCTCTGACAAAAAGAAGTCTCAAATAAAATAAAAAAAATCTCTGTTTTTTTGTCTCTGTCTTTTGACAAAAAACAACAACAACAAATAACACTGCAAATAATTTCTATATTTATTAAATTTTGTGACATTCCCTGGCCTTCTGCATCCAAACTACCAGGCTTCTATATCCAAACAGGCTGCTCTATGTTGCTTAAGTGCCAGAACGACAGATTCCATCTGTTAAAGTAAAAATAAAAAATAAAGGGAGATATATTATTAACATTGGAGCATATTATTTCAACCAAAACCAAAGGCTGATAATTTTGGAATTGTCCATCCTATCACTAGTTTTAATACTGGTTATCTATTTCCATATCCTCAGTTGATGATTATCAGTCAAAAAAAAGACAATTTGTTAGCAAAAAAGAAAATTGTACATCAGTGACTGAAAACAAAATATTGGCAAATTGTCGTCTCAAGCATTGTGCAAGAATAACACAATTCAAGTGGAATATGTCGTTATAAGTGCCCTGGTAAATATAACTTGTTATTGATTATCAAAATTAAAGAGAAAGTCATTGAAAATATCCTGACAGTGTCTAATGTAAACACACCCGTGAACGTGCATCGTTATCGCCAGGCATCACTTCACGGGACTGATCTATCTACTCTACTGTAATCAAATTAAAACAACACTTTTCCCGAACCCTAACTTAACCTCATTGTTCTCCAAAGAGCACCCCTCTGAACAAGACAATGGAGCTATAATTGAATAATTGGCGATTTTGATAGCAGGCAGTGTCGTTGTGTTGACGGGTGACTTTTGTTAAAACACGAAAGAGTTCCAATACCTGAACTTGCCATTTATCGGAAATCCAGTCATCCGTTGCGTTCTAGTACACAGCGATGTCAGGGACAGAAAATTTACCTGTAGAAATTGCTCTAGAAACAGTTATCGCCAAAATAAAATTCTTTTGTTGACAGTAACTTCAATAAAACTCCCTTATCTGCATTTTTCGCCAAGAACATTTTCAAATCGCCAATCATGTTTTACTTTCGAAAATGGCGCCAGCGCGAGCCCTGCAAGTTAATTCCTATGATTTTTGTTATTTAGTGATAAGTATAGTGGTGAGCAAAATGGTGCTCTGTTTACTCATTTTCTTAATTTAATGTGATCAACCACAATATTTACAAGTTAAGTTTTCTCGGTAAAGGTCTGGTGTATGAAAATTTAATGTGATCAACCACAACTTAAAAAGTTTTCTCGGTAAAGGTCTGGTGTATGAAAATTTCATGTGATCAAACACAACATTTACAAGTCAAGTTTTCTTGGTAAAGGTCTGGTGTATGAAAATTTAATGTGATCAACCACAACATTTACAAGTTAAGTTTTCTCGGTAAAGGTCTGGTGTATGAAAATTTCAGTAAGTCTCCCAGGCTTATTGTCTATGGTGTGTAAATTCTAAATTCTAAGACTGTTTCCTTTGTGTTTACATCTTGGGATTAGCCTCCAGGTTATAGAGTTCATTAAATGCTAGGTTATGTTTCCTATACCATATCACTATCTAATAACTTTAGGGTTCAAGATATCCAAAGTATGTCAAATTCCTCGCTTTCCTTGTCCATGGATATCAGAGGGCCAAAGCTTTGGGAAATCATTAGAGATATAAACTTGAACATACTTGCAATGCTTTTGTTTTTGCAAGCCAAGCTCTCTCTGACAAAAAGAAGTCTCAAATAAAATAAAAAAAATCTCTGTTTTTTTGTCTCTGTCTTTTGACAAAAAAAAACAACAACAAATAACACTGCAAATAATTTCTATATTTATCAAATTTTGTGACATTCCCTGGCCTTCTGCATCCAAACTACCAGGCTTCTATGTCCAAACAGGCTGCTCTATGTTGCTTAAGCGCCAGAACGACAGATTCCATCTGTTAAAGTAAAAATAAAAAATAAAGGGAGATATATTATTAACATTGGAGCATATTATTTCAACCAAAACCAAAAGCTGATAATTTTGGAATTTCCCATCCTATCACTAGTTTTAATAGTGGTTATCTATTTCCATATCATCAGTTGATAATTGTCAGTCAAAAAAAAGACAATTTGTTAGCAAAAAAGAAAATTGTACATCAGTGACTGAAAACAAAATATTGGCAAATAGTCATCTCAAGCATTGTGCAAGAATAACACAATTCAATGGAATATGTCATTATAAGTGCCCTGGTAAGTATAACTTGTTATTGATTATCAAAATTAAAGAGAAAGTCATTGAAAATATCCTGACAGTGTCTAATGTAAACACACCCGTGAACGTGCATTGTTATCGCCAGGCATCACTTCACGGGACTGATCTATCTACTCTACTGTAATCAAATTAAAACAACACTTTTCCTGAACCCTAACTTACCTCATTGTTCTCCAAAGAGCACCCCTCTGAACAAGACAATGGAGCTATAATTGAATAATTGGCGATTTTGATAGCAGGCAGTGTCGTTGTGTTGACGGGTGACATTTGTTAAAACACGATAGAGTTCCAATACCTGATCTTGCCATTTATCGGAAATCCAGTCATCCGTTGCGTTCTAGTACACAGCGATGTCAGGGACAGAAAATTTACCTGTAGAAATTGCTCTAGAAACAGTTATCGCCAAAATAAAATTCTTTTGTTGACAGTAACTTCAATAAAACTCCCTTATCTGCATTTTTCGCCAAGAACATTTTCAAATCGCCAATCATGTTTTACTTTCGAAAATGGCGCCAGCGTGAGCCCTGCAAGTTAATTCCTATGATTTTTGTTATTTAGTGATAAGTATAGTGGTGAGGAAAACAGTGCTCTGTTTGCTCTGTTTACTCTGTTTGCTCTGTTTACTCTGACATTTCTTTATTATTTTACATATTTTCTTAATTTAATGTGATCAACCACAACATTTACAAGTTAAGTTTTCTGGGTAATAGTCTGGTGTATGAAAATTTAATGTGATCAGCCACAACATTTACAAGTTAAGATTTCTCGGTAATGGTCTGGTGTGTGAAAATTTAATGTGATCAACCACAACATTTACAAGTTAAGTTTTCTCGGTAATGGTCTGGTGTGTGAAAATTTCAGTAAGTCTGTAAAAAAATCTCCCATGCTTATTGTCTATGGTGTGTAAATTCCAAATTCTAAGACTGTTACCTTTGTGTTTACATCTAGGTTTAGCCTCCAGGTTATAGAGTTCATTAAATGCTAGGTTATGTTTCCTATACCATATCACTATCTAATAACTTTAGGGTTCAAGATATCCAAAGTATGTCAAATTCCTCGCTTTCCTTGTCCATGGATATCAGAGGGCCAAAGCTTTGGGAAATCATTAGAGATATAAACTTGAACAAACTTGCAATGCTTTTGTTTTTGCAAGCCAAGCTCTCTCTGACAAAAAGTCTTGAATAAAAACATTCATTGATAAATATAGGAGTGTAGTAATGATGTTATTATGTCCCCCAAACAAAGTTATTTTGTTTGTTCTTTCTCTACAAATTTCCATCTGCAAAAAAACATAATTTAAGGTCACAGCTACAGAATTTTCTACCCTGAGTATACAAATTTGAAACCCAACCCCTTACCTGGGTAAAAATGCTGCTGTTGAGAATGGTCTTTATGTCGTTAAAAATGAGAAAATCCACTACACCAGTGATTATTCTTCGTTGCTTAAAAACAATTTCATAATTCCTTAAATGTAAGTTCAAAGATGCACCAACTTTATTCACTACATTAGTGTGTGTGTACTGCACATGTACAACCTGAAGTACAGGCCTACACAGATTCATCACAGTCCTGTACTTAGTTCTCATGTACAACCTGAAGTACAGGCCTACACAGATTCATCACAGGCCTGTACTTAGTTCTCATGTACAACCTGAAGTATGGGCATACACAGATTCATCACAGTCCTGTACTTAGTTCTCATGTACAACCTGAAGTACAGGCCTACACAGATTCATCACAGTCCTGTACTTAGTTCTCATATACAACCTGAAGTACAGGCATACACAGATTCACTTAGTTCTCATGCAAGACATCAATCAGCTCTACACTGGCTTGCAATTTTTTTTGTCTACACCCGTCAGAATTTTTTGTAAGAAATGTATTTGGTAACCGTATAAACAACGCATTGGGATGTATTTTACAGAATTACATTTGTTCAAAATTGGGAGTACACATGTATATGGAAGCAAAAGAGCGGCAAAAAAATAAAATGAAACTTCAAAACATTAATCTAGGAGTGGAATTCACTACTGATCCTACTCTTCAAAATGTAGCTATCCATGAATTGTAAATGCAAAATACAAAAATGAAATATGAAAACATTGTTATTAGTTTAGATTGCTATATATTGAATATAATGTGTCGGGTGTTATTAGGTCTGAAGAAGAAAAAAAAGAAAGAAAAAGCAGTGAAAGTAATTTCAGCATTTAGTGTGAATGTAAAGTTACTTCAGAGTGAAAAGTTATTACATTATCAAGATTAAAGGCAGATGAAACGTTTGTGCAGGGTTTAAAATTAAGTATTTCTTTTGGTTTTGTCACAAAAACTTGCACATTTTAAGTTAAAATACCAATATCTAAATTTTCATGTGTTTCGATAAAGGACATACTTCAGTGCTTATTTTGATATGCAACTTTTATATATAATTTATAGGTACAATATTTTCACGGGATGTCCCGAAGCCAAGACCTGCACATTGATCCTGAGAGGTGGCGCAGAACAGTTCATTGAGGAAACGGAGCGATCTCTTCACGATGCCATTATGATTGTGAGAAGGGCCATGAAGAATGACGCTGTTGTAGCTGGTAATATAGAGTTTAATGACCAGCCTTTATCCAGTCAGATATCGCAGATAAACTGATTCTTGAGTACCCCTCTTAGTTGCTAGGGTAAAATAAGTTCCTTTATTGTTGTGAAATAAGGATTAAATTTGATGAAATATGGAAGTAGAGTGAGGGTTATATATCTTTGTGAGCCTCACTGCTCACCTTGATTTTATTCAGAGGAGATTTTTAAGGTAGCATAAATCCTTAGATATACTGTGAATGTAAGATTTTGGTGGTAATATTATTTTAGCACTTTTCAATCTTAAAAAATGTCCCTGATTGAAGTTTCTGTGTATTGTTATCTATTGTATATATAGTGTGGGTAATTCATCAATGTTGATCAAATTTGGTAATGCTAACATTCTGAGCCGAAATCATTACCAGTGATATTTGGGGAAAACAACCAAAATCTGGTCTCAAATTTACACCTGTCTGGGAAAAAAACCCATGAATGTGTTACAAACAACTATATTTGTGTGTGTAAATTACAGCCATAATCAGGATTATAATGAAGACTCTAAACATGACATGTCCATCTTGTTGCAGGTGGTGGTGCTGTTGAGATGGAGTTGAGCAAATACCTGCGGGACTACTCCCGAACCATCGCTGGCAAAGAGCAGCTGCTGATAGCGGCTATAGCCAAGGCATTGGAGGTTATCCCACGTCAGCTGTGTGAGAATGCCGGATTTGATGCTACAAACATTCTCAACAAACTCCGACAGAAACATGCCAGTGGTCAGTATTGTAAAGCACTTGAATAGCTAGTTGTGCCCCCACCCCCCACCCCAAATGTTTATTTGACCGTCTGCCAATAGCGATGGCAGGTACTGCTTCACTGAAACATAGAAAGTTCTGTGTGGACAAACGAGCTACAATCGCCAAAATTTCACAAACTTCACGTAAACAAAGCAATAGATAGTTCAACTTTTTAACAAGTGAATGAAAACAACAGACTTATAAGACGTACGATAGTTGTTATAAATTAATTGTGTTGGTAAAGGTTTGTAATGTTTTAGAGTGCATGTGGTATTGGATGATAAACTGAGGATTTGTACTCTATACTGGGAAATGTTTGCCCCGTCAAACTCTCGCCCTTTGCCTTTACTCGGTGTTAACTTCGCCTTTCGCACATAATCACTATGAAAATTATGTTGTTGACCAAGGGTCAATGTTATGATAAATTTGCACTCATTTCAGAGGAAGAAAAAATAAACTGCAGCGGAAGTTTTTCCTAGCATACATTTATTTATTTTGTTTGATAGTTTCTTGTTGTATATTTGGCAGGCTCCATGTGGTACGGTGTGGATGTGATGAGTGAAGATATAGCCGACAACTTGGTCGGATGTATCTGGGAACCAGCTGTCGTCAAGATCAACGCCCTAACGGCCGCAGCAGAGGCTGCCTGTCTCATCTTGTCAGTGGACGAGACAATACGAAATCCAAAGGCTGGAGAGGGCGGAGCTCCAGGTGGCGGGATGGGAAGGGGGCGTGGCAGGCCTATGTAGGTCAGCTAGTTAGGGCATTAAATAATTGAACAAATGATTTTTTATAGGTATTGCATCATGTTGAGCACTGTTCAGCTCAGGCCACCAAGTCATAGGTAAAGCTGAAATGTTTATGGATTAGTCACAGGACAAGCTGAAATGCCATTTAGTTCTATTTGATGTCATCAGTTGTCTCCAAAGCAAACGAAAACATTGTTCAAGTAAGTTGAATTCTTTCTCTGTATTCCACGAAGCAGCTTTTCTGATGAATGGAAGAGAATGATTTATGACCAAAACAGACTTGAAAGCTTGATGAAAGGCAGTGAATATATTTCCAATATGTTCTGTTAAACAGATTTAAGATTTGTTGATCTCTTTTAATGAACAAAACAAAAAACAGTTTAGTGCTTTATAAGTGATCAATGTGATAAATATTTATTTCCTTCGCGAGTTAAATGTGTTCATGTTCACATTTGAACCATTTGTATAGTAAGTGTGCGAGAGAGTCGAGATATCTGTTCGTGTGTGTGTGTGACCCCACAATCCTATGCTTCTTTTGCAGAAGTATTTATATATCAACCATAAGTATTTCTAAAAAAATATTCATGACAAAATGATCTGAATAAAAAACATTTAATTCTGTTTGATTTCATCTTTTTATTTATAGCATAATTTCTTTTTCAAAGAGCAACCATTTTACTTCGGTTTCAACGGATAACGCTCCTGCTCACCTGATTATAGGAATGTACATTACCTTGGTATAGTGAAACATGTATCTTTCAAACTCTTCCTAAAACAAAGTAACATTTTATGACCCGTGACATAGTTTAAAATTACACTATTAATATATATGACACTAGTCTATAAGGCAAACAACCAGGTAGTTACATCTGTCCCCACAGATTTGTTATCAATATATTAACCTACAGTAAAATGCTATTCTAGCTGTTGACAGAATTATACACGATACTCGGATTTTATCATTCCAAGACATCACGACCTGATTTTTGTGACTTGCCCAATTATTAATGAAGACATTTGAGCTGCATATATCATTGAAGGGTTTTGCCTGTTTATCTTTGCTCTTGCTATTGTTGACAATTTACACCAGTAATTTTCGTGATTGTTATTAAAAAATAATTGTTTACAAGGACTTGAAATTGTAAATGGAACATCAGCTTTGTCTTTGAATACATTTTTGATTAGTCGGGGTCAGTATTCATGAAACCGTTCTCATGCTCAACTTAGATTCTGATCTCGAGGCCTAGTTTCTTGTTCAGTAGGTAATCGATAGATAGAATTCACATTTGGTCAATGATTTAAAAGAATTTTGGAGAAGCTTAAAGGGAGGTTCTGTTTTCAATGTTCACACTTGACAATATTTTACACCAGCATATACTACACTTTCAAATTAAATGTTAACTCATTCGACCCTACATATCTAAACTGGACTTGTCCAGTCTTGGATTTGGCAAGGTTTAAATGTGACTACAGGGGTGAATGGGTTAAGACTATAATTGCTGGTGGAAAACATGATATAATCTGTTAACAATTTCACACCTGAGTAATGCATTAAGTAGATGAAACGTTTTCCCTACTTTATAACACTAGTTCCACTACATAAAGAGTTCATTTCTTTGTTTTAAGTCTTTGCAAAAAAAAAGTTATCAATTTAATCGAGAGGGCTGCGATCAGATCTTCATATTTTACAACATTTGATTCTAAGCAAGTGAAGGTTTTATGTTGGCTTTGATTAATATGCACAAAAATAAGTGAGTTTTCTGGTATTTAAAATGATCAATGGTGACAATTTAAAACAAGAAAATGTTTCACACTGTAAACAAATCACCGGTTTTAAATGGCATTTCTTAAACAAAATAACAACTGGACTTAATGGTCAAGGGATCCGGAGATAACTAGCCCAGGAAACTACATGTTGATTCAGTATTATCGGGACAAACGAATAATTTCATCATGGTGAAGTTTGGTAAGCACAATAGAAAAACAAGTAAGTTATGGAATATTAAACAAAATATTGTGAATACATATTAAGAACACATTCTTCGAGTTTAAGGTAAAAAGGTTTTATATAAACTTTAAAATGTACGCTAACAACATGAATGTATAGTTCATGTATAAGAAAGTCTGCATAAATTATGCAAATTATGAATAGCACTTCCGTTTTTTCTGTTGATATGGTTTTCCTTAATATTGACCCTATTTCCCTAAAATGGATATAGGTCGATCATTATTGCTATTGTTTGTCAGATTTAACGAAAGTCAGATCCCAAGATGACTACAGCTCTGCGTCGTTGTCAGCGTGTGGATTGCGAGCGAGTGAACCCATTGGATCCCAGGCGGGCAGAACTACAGGCGTTTGGTTGAGAACGTCCAGGATTTCAGATGGAACGTGCTTCTTATCAATGACAATTTCGTAAACAAACTCGGAGAACCAGTCGTCTGTCATCACGTTGAAGCCTGTAACATAATGAGGGTGTTTACAGTTCTACCCAAAATAAGACATAAAATAACAAGTTTTTATTAAGACATAAATGAAATGTATTAGAAAATGTCTATTCATATAAGGACACTTCGCTTCAATTTTATGTATGCTAACTTTCGATTTATTTTCGGGAAATGAACACCCCCACCCCCCGAAAAAGGAAATAAGCATAATTGTGGGGGAAAAACTAGAGGCCTCAACAGTGGCCTGAATAAAGGATGGTATCAGAATTGGCCAGAAGCTGGTCAACTGTTACAACATGCAAATGTATCGGTAATTGTAAAATCTAAGCAAGCTTAAGCAAGTTACCAGTATTTTGGTATTTTGCTCAGATTTTCAGTTGTAAATAATGGAAACAGTAGACATGAAAACAGGAAATTTATATTGTACACTGGAAGACAAATGTTATAATAAAGAAATAAAATCCAAGGGTCAGACCAATTCTTGTAGCACAGTTTTATTCAATTCTTCATTCCGCGGAAGTATATGTATGGGAGGGGACCTTTTTCATTTCCCATGTTATGAGTCCAGACTGTTCAGATCCCTAAGAAAATCCTGGTAGCATTGCTGAGCTTGTAATTTCATATCCAGCAAGTGTATTATTTTTGTGAACTGGGAATCCCAACCGTTTGTAAATTATGACCGAAGATCACATTCCATGGACCCTGGAGAGCTTGGTCTCGCCGAAAAAACATTTTATATAATATTTATCATAAAATATAAATAAATTAGATCTTTGATTTTCTGAAATGATAAATCCATAAGCCTTTACGCATAAGTAATATGAAATGTATAAGAGTTATCTCCCCTACACCAAAACTGACTACAAGTCTTATGTTAAACTCTTGACTTTTGTGAGCGACCCCATTAATGGCATCAGCTCATCAGTTGAGGCTTGTTTTATAACAAGAGGCCCAAGGGCCTTAGCGGTCACCTGAGTTATATCATAGGTACTGGTAGCTTTATTTTATTGTTTAGATGTGATGTGGAAATCAGCATGTAAACTAAGTGAAATACAATACTTGTCATGTCATCAATGGATAAGAATTTGAAAATATTGGTAAATGTTCCCTTTGGGGCCCCGCCCTAGCCCCTGGGGATGGGGCAGGAATCCTAATTTTACAAAGTAAAACTCTCATTTACCCAAGATGATTCTGACTAAGTTTGAGCAATTTTCTGCTGAAAATGGATAAAATATATACCGAAAAGTGTTATTTCCCTATATAAACTATATTAAACGTTAACCCCTCCCCAAGGGAGAACGGATAGCTCGGGGTCCTGATATTTTCAATTTAAATAAAGCCCCTGATGATCTTTCTTTCCACGTAAAGAAAATCACTGTAGTACCTCTGAGTCTGGAGAAGAAGATTTTTGAAATATTGATTAATTTTCCCTTTGGGGCCCCGCCCTGGCCCCAGGGGTCGGGGTAGGAATCTCAATTTTACAATTTGAAACCATCTACCTCCAAGGATAATTCTCACCAAGTAAAAATAATTTCCTACAGAAAGTTGTCAAAATATACCCAAAAGTGTTATTTCCCTATATAAACTATAGTAAACTTTACCCCCTCCCCAAGGGAGAACGGATAGCTTGGGGGTCCTGAAATTTACAATTTAAGTAAAGCCCCTGATGATCTTTCTTTCCACGTAGAGAAAATCACTGTAGTACCTTGTTTGTTTGTTTGTTTGTTTGATTTTGTTTAACGTCCTATTAACAGCTAAGGTCATTTAAGGACGGCCTCCCCTTTGTGCAAGATGCATTGCGTGTAGTGTATGTGTGTGTATTTTGGGAGGCTGCTCTGAGTCTGGAGAAAAAGATTTTTGAAATATTGATTAATTTTCCCTTTGGTGCCCCGCCCTGGCCCCAGGGGTCGGGGTAGGAATCCCAATTTTACACTTTTGAAGCCTCATCTACCAAGGATGATTCTGACCAAGTTTGCAAAAAAAACTCATCCACTGGTTCTTGAGAAGAAGTTGAAAATGTAAAAGTTTACGCACGACGCACGACGGACGACGACGGACGAAAAGCGATTAGAATAGGTCACTTAAGCAAAGCTCAGGTGACCTAAAAATCGTAAGTTTCAGAGAAATCTTGTTAAGGTTCAGCACTTTGTGATCCCTTATGGCCCTGCCTCTTAGTCACCTGCAGAGGGACAGCCCCTTGGTCACCTGGGGGGCAGCCCCTTAGTCACATGTGGGACACTCTTAGTTACCTGAGGGGCAGCCCCTTAGTCACCTGTCCCAGGTGACAGCCCCTTAGTCACGTGTGGGACAGCCCCTTCTTGAGATGAAATTTTGATCCTCATCATCTAAGCATCCTCCTGTAAGTTTCAGTGAAAAGGTTTTGCACTTTGTGACCTCTTATAGACTCATTTGGGTCAGTCCCATCTTGAGTATAGATTCTGATCCCTCCCACTAAGTTTCATCAATTTCTGACAAACAGTTTCTGAGAAGTAGTCAAAAATATGATTGCTTATGCACAATGCAAAACGGATGATACAAAACCGATTAAAGACAATCGCAATCCTGCATAACTCGGCTGATCTAACAAAACAAAACAAATCCTATCACATTTTTTCTGAGACTTAAAAACTTGGTATTTCATTTTGATGTCCTATTGATTATAAATTTTGTTAAAAAAACATGTGTTAACCAGATGGAGTTGTAGAGACTTGAATATATACCTTTATCTCCGTCTGCGTCTCCCCAGGAATTCTCCACGCGCCACCTCACAGTCCTTTTCTCATCCTGATATAAAATACAAAGAATTTCTCACTACAATGGTCCTTAAACTGGCAAATGATGTTTTTTATTTATATTTTATTTCAGAAGTTCAGTTTCGGTACACAGACTGAAATATATCATGGATTAATAAGTAATTTATGTATATACACTTCATTTATTTTACAACAATTATGAAACAAGTAATTTCAACTTATATCAATCACTCTTGTTGGCACAGATTTTAGCACGCAGAGGGTCTTAATGTGGAAGGAAACCAGAGTACCTGGGGAACTCCACATGGTCGGGCAGGTAGCCCCATACCTTCCCATGTCCGTTGGGGAATCGAACCCCGACCGCCTTGGTGATGGGCGAGTGGATTATCCAATGCACCACCGGACCACCAAATTTAATTTATGTGTGAAACGACCATATCTTTATTAGTTGAATTTCCATGTTTGGTAATAAGCCAAAGGTACTTGTTCAACAGAGCGTACAGATCGGGGCAGAAATGGTCGACGGTGAACCCTGGGACAATAGAACGGCAAAAATCTGTTAAAAGTTTTGATATTCACACTGCATACAAATATTAATTTGAAACTGAAGAATTTGTATAAAGTGTTTTTCTACTTGTTTCAATGAAGTGTCAAATGAAGTTCAGAATCCCTCTAACTATCAAGTAAGCCTTCTGAGCTGATGTTATTGGGGAAACCACACACAGATAGCTATAGATGATCTCAGATATTTTCTTAATCTACACATATCCAGATGTAAACTCTTATTTTGTTCATTAAGACAATTAAATAACATGGCTACTTCAAATATATAAGTAGCTGATCTTTTGTAAAGAAAACTCAATTTGGGTTAGACATGATTTTTTGTCTGAAAAACAATAAAGATGATGAACCATTTTTTGTAAATATTGATCTTTGGTTTAACAACGTACTACAAAAACCACATATTTGCATAGGTTAGAATTTATTCTGTGAATTGAATTTGTAAAGGAATAACACCAGCTAAAATCTGATGGATTGTTTTTGAATACAGTCACACTGAAACCACCTTCGGGGAGTCCATGATGTGGTCTCTTGTTACAGATGGTCTCCTCATACAGTTTTATCAGTAGTCACAATGTACCCTAAGTACCCTCTTAAAAAGGCGATATATCCAGCAGTTTTTGGAATTCACTTTACATTCTCGAGTCGTGAATTAGCATTACGGCATGTGTCGTAAGAGAATGTGTGAACATTTCTGTTTACAAACGTGTTGACCGTACCTCTACATGATTGGCTGTTAGCACTATGGCATGTGTCGTAAGAGAATGTGTGAACATTTCTGTTTACAGATGTGTTGACCGTACCCCTACATGAGTGGCTGTTAGCACCATGGCGTGTGTCGTAAGAGAATGTGTGGTCATTTCTGTTTACAAATGTGTCGGTCGTACCTCTACGTGAGTGGCTGTTAGCACCATGGCGTGTGTCGTGAGAGAATGTGTGGACATTTCTGTTTACAAATGTGTCGGCCGTACCTCTACGTTAGTGGCTATTAGCACCATGGCGTGCGTCATCAGAGAATGTGTGGACATTTCTGTTTACAAATGTGTCGGCCGTACCTCTACGTTAGTGGCTGTTAGCACCATGGCGTGTGTCGTAAGAGAATGTGTGGACATCTCTGTTTACAAATGTGTCGGCCGTACCTCTACGTGAGTGACTGTTAGCACCATGGCATGTGTCGTAAGAGAATGTGTGAACATTTCTGTTTACAAATGTGTCGGCCGTACCTCTACGTTGGTGGCTGTTAGCACCATGGCGTGTGTCATCAGAGAATGTGTTAACATTTCTGTTTACAAATGTGTTGACCGTACCTCTACGTGAGAGGCTGTTAGCACCATGGCGTGCGTCATCAGAGAATCGCCATACTGTAATCGTTCAGCTTTATTCATCCCCAACATGCTGGTGCCGAAAACCAGTTCAGTGTTAATTCTGATGACAATAAAACATAACACATTTCATAGTTGATGTTTTATCAAGTTGATCAATTTGCACTAGGAAAAATAAAATAAAATATTTCAGCTTATTAATTACAAATGAAATTGATTCAAATTAAATTAAATATTTCAGCAAATTATTTACATATCTAATTGATTCAATTCCATTGGTTACCAATTCACCTACGTATAAACTAAGGAAAAGTCAGTGAAGGGCAAACAATTATGCTTATGAGCCGTACGGCTTCAAGTTGAATTAACAATACAATACAAAACAAGGTATTAAATAACAAGAGGCCCATGGGCCTTAACGGTCACCTGATATATTTATACAGAGAGTTGATTTTGTTTTTAACATGTACAGAAATATTATTCAAAGTGACAAAAAACAATAAAACCACCTTATTCAATATCTAGCATACAGATTTAAGACTAAAAAGTATTTGAAACTAGCACCTCTGATTCTAAACAAGGAAAATGAAGAAATTTTAGCACACTGACTCCTTTGGGCCCCATCCTACAGCCCTTGGGGGTAGGGCTGGCTCAAAATTTCAAAGTATCAAACTGTCAACTCAAGGTTATAATTCTAATCAAGTTATTAACCTGTAATATTCAAAGTATCATTTGCCATTATAAACCATAATAAATTTTGCCGCCCCCAACCCCTTCCTTCCCCAGGGTGTAAACGTGAGACCCTAGGGTCATAAACCTTAAGACTAAGACCCTTCCATCTATCTATGAAGAGTATTTGATTCTACCATATCTGGGTCTTGAGAAGAAGATTTTTGAAATTTTAGTCAATTCAATCCTTTTTGGCCCCACCCATCAGCCCCAGGGGGGTCATTCAGGGCTGATATGTGCATACTATCAAACTGCTACCTAATACTGATAATGCTAACCTAAATTGAATTACTTGCAATGCAAATTAAACAAATGTTGGTCCAAAATGTGATTTCCCTCTATAGACTATTGTAAAGTTTACCTCTTCCCCAGGGGATAACGTGAGACCCCAGGGTCAAGAAATTCACAATTTTGGTAAAGCACCTTAAGACCCTTCCATCTATGAAGAGTATTTGATTCTACCATATTTGGTTCTTGAGAAGAAGATTTTTGAAATTTCAGTCAATTCAACCCTTTTTGGCCCCACCCATCAGCCCCGGGGGGTCAGTCAGGGCTGATATGTGCATACTATCAAACTGCTACCTAATACTGATAATGCTAACCTAAATTGAATTACTTGCAATGCGAATTAAACAAATGTTGGTCCAAAATGTGATTTCCCTATATAAACTATAGTAAAGTTTACCCCATCTCCAGGGAAAAACGTGAGACCCCAGGGTCAAGAAATTCACAATTTTGGTAAAGCACCTTAAGACCCTTCCATCTATGAAGAGTATTTGATTCTACCAGATCTGGGTCTTGAGAAGAAGATTTTTGAAATTTTAGTCAATTTGACCCTTTTTGGCCCCGCCCCTCAGGCCCCTGTGGGCTTGGGACTAAACCGGCAACTATTTTTGTTGAACTTTGTCTATGGAAGGTTCCTGCAAAATTTCATTAAAATTGGTTCAGAAGTTTTGGAGAAGAAGTTGAAAATGTAAATTGTTTACGGACGCACGACGGACGACGATGGACAAAAGGCGATAGCAATAGGTCACTTGAGACTTTGTCTCAGGTGATCTAAAAATCTAAAATCAAAATCTAGATTATATTTAATCAGCAAACACCCACATGTTGAGGTCTAGAATCCCTGGCTTCCGGCTGAAAAATTTGCCAACATCACATCCGAACCACACAGGCTGCAAAGAGAAAAAGAACAGCATTACAAAAATCCAAGCCTTAATTAGTATTAATAGACCTCATGTTCTGTTGAATTATTGACGACACAGACAGGCTTCTTGTATATATACCTGGTAAATATTCAGCTGAAATACTCCGTCTAAAATTGTAATCAATAATCAGTCTGCAATCGGAATTAGTAAACCGATTGATGACCTATTGCATTAATGGTTTATAATTTTATGGAACGGAATACCCAAATCAAGTGAGACCACTCCTGTAACATCAATAGACAGAGTTGTTAACTATACATTAGGTCTTGTTCTTTTATAATGAATGGATTTCAAGCAACTTACATGCAGTTTTGCTAATCATATACATGTAGTAAAAATCATAAGAACAAATGACTTTCAATGTATACTTTAAAATGTATACATTTGACACATTGATTTAAATAATGGACCGATTATATTGGTTATTGATTTTGTAATCAATAATATTAATACGGCAATCGGAAAGGACAGTCCGATCAATTTTCGATTAAAATCAATCATCAGCCCATCACTAACTGTTGTTACTGCGGAAGACAGTGAAACTTTGTTACATCACTTATATTTATATATTTATTTAATATCTTCATTTTCAAGATACTAATATATACATGTATATAAGACAGAAATGACTATTTTTACCTCATTATTTTACATTATTATGGAATCTGTCCACAAAACAGAAATCATAGTGAAAATGATTCAAATCTCAATAGCGAGTTTAAACCTGGGGGTTGAATTCCCCTGCCTTGATAGACTAGGTATGTACATATATATACCCTTACAATAACATTTCTC
>NW_018405777.1:648969-653497 GCF_002113885.1 Mizuhopecten yessoensis
TGCCAAAAACTGTAACTTTAAGGATCCCCGTACCACTGCCAAAAACTGTAACTTTAAGGATCCCCGTACCATTGTCAAAAACTGTAACTTTAAGGATCCCCGTACCACTGCCAAAAACTGTAACTTTCCGATGGAAATGGCTTTTTCCAACATGACTATAGCTTCGATAAATGAAAAAAAAACATACCTTAATTATGAGACTTTAATGAAAAAGATATATATATATAACGCCAAATAATTGACAAGAGTTTCTTAGTATCTCCTTAGCACTTTCACCCCTTTAGAGGTTCATCAGGGGAAATTTAGGATTTATGTTTGTTTCAATAGGGGACAGAAGGTGATTAACTTTCTAGCTTGGGAAAATACTCCACACGAATCGAAAGCCAAAAATGGGTTATTGCCAAGTAGGACATTATAATGAAAAGTTGTTAGGAAGGAGAGAAAATTTAACCCTTTCACCACTGTAGACCATAATGGACTCATCCAGATCAATGCATGGTAGAGTTTACTAAAGTGACATAGGGGTGAAAGGGTTAAGATCCCAAGTACATTTGTATTGCAGTGGGTACAGCAGAATTATATTAGATGCTTTCGTGTTCTTTAGTAGACGGGAAGAAAGAAAATCCTCAATTTTACAGGACATTTCCTCAGATGTTGCCTCTTTGGAATCACTCACTGGGTGACAGTTGGTATATCCTTTCCTCAATCCCCAATAAACAGGGGTGGGTGGGGTTATTCCATGTATACCTATGGGAGTTTCTACACCATATCCCAATTATCATCTCTGAACGAATCCTTCTGTCATTTTTAGAGCTTCAGCATCTTCACGTTCCAGTTTTCCCGGTACATTTAATCTCTTTGTCGTTGTTCCCACACACACGGTATCAGTGGTCAACGATGCGCTCAGTGTTAATTCTGCCTTTGGCTAACGCTACCCGGGGGCTTATTGTTTTCAAAATATTTTAGCTATATCCTATTATATTTCTAATAATGTTTTTATGTATAATGTAATTGTTTTGTGTTTTTTCTGTGTCTCAATAAAGAAACTGATTACTCCGACAATTTGACAACATCATATTGTCTACACTGTAAGAATTACTTCCTTGCCAATGTATATTTATCACATAATTGGCCTGTTATTCAGTGAGTTCACACGTGTCATATTTTTACATATATCACTAGTGTAATATACCCTGGAGCGTTTTTCATTGGCTGTGCCAGTCAGAAATTGATTGTGACGTCATAATATGGACAATGACGTGACATCATAAACTGTGAATGGCACAACAAAAAGGATGTCTCCGTTTGATTAAGCCCTCTACATTTTGGCTTTAAAACCTGTCAAAATGTAAGTTTTTTGAGTTATGTGATAAAAAGTATCTTAAATTTGTTTTCATTTTATATGAGCTTTTATGAAACTCGTCTCGAAGTTTTAATTTTTGCTTGCCTTAATCTCATATGAAATGAAAACTCATTTAAGATCCTATATATAGAGGAGATAGCTCCCAACCCTGATCCACTGATCCACTCAATTTACCAGTAAGCCATTTTAGGCCCAGAAAGGGTGTGGCTGTGATACCAGAACATGACTTCTCCTGGCTAAAAATTGCGTTTCTGTCCGAAATTGAAGAAAACAAGAGGCCCAATGGCCTTAGCGATCAACTGAGTTATATTATAGGTACTAGTATCTCAATTTCATTGTTGAGATGTACAAAATGTGGAAAACAACATGCAAACAAAGTGAAATACAATACATGTCATGTCATCAAAGGAAAAGAACTTTAAAAACTATTCAAATAAATTATTTTACTATTGAGAATTATACCCTCTCCCCAAGGAAGAGCAGATGACCTGCGTGATAATGAAATTTATAATTTAGGTAATGGTAATTTAGGTAAGGTATTTTCTATCCATGAACAGTAAAAACATCAGAGTCTGATTAAGAAGAGTTTTTAACTTTTAACCATAATCCCCAATTGGGCCCCACCACTCCAGTCCCTGGGGATGGGGCAGGATCTTATTTTCTCATACTACCTATTTGCCATCTGGCATTATATTACACAATACACATGTATAAATACACACTAAACAGGTATATCTACCTTAGGTTGCGGTATCACATTACTGAATACACATACATTTTAGATAATACACACCAGGTATGTAAATGCTAAGGTTTTTAAACACAACCTCCACTAACCTACTTTACTATAGCTATTTCTGTATTATCACTGTATGTCTGTCGGTAACCTAGCTCAACAGGGAAGTGAATAAGTCTGCACAACTGCAGGTCTTAACAGGTAGATCTACGCATTGCTGCAGTGATGGGCGTATCCAGAGCAGAAATTTGTTAATATTACTAACTAGTCAGCAGCATTGTCAAATTCAGCCGAACTTTTGACTTTAAGTTTTGATCAAACTTTTAAAATGTCATCAGGAAAGTGGCAGATTTATCAACAAAGCAAGACGGAAGTTCATCATGTGATAGTGAATTCTAAGGCTGGAGAAATATTGACAAAGTAAGTGATTATTCGAAGGTGTGGAACGGAAAACTTGGATTCATCATCACAGTAACCCTCTGACATCTGACATTGGTGATCGTGAGGTACTTAGTTATTTCATATTAATTTTTACATTACTATATGTTTAACAAACATATACTTCTGGATGGGACAGGCAAGTCAAGTTTTCATTTCTAATTTGTGAGTCTTTACCGATAACAATATATTTATACAAGAACAACAAACATCTTCAAGATTTCAACAAATAATTTAGCTTTTATTGAAATGGCAACCCCTATAAGCCAAATGCCTCTCCGTATTAAAGGTCAAACAACATGTATTCACCACAAGGGGAGACAGCTAGACTTTTATTGCGAAAAATGTGAGGAACCGGTTTGTCCAAAATGCCTTTCTTCTATTCATCAAGGCCATTTCGTTTGTGAGCTAAGTGAAATCACTCCTCAGAAAGAACCAGACATTAAAAACTTTATAGACAGAACAGAAAAAAATGCCCTTGTACAAATTGGGAAATACATAGCGTCTACTGATACTCTTCTTAAAGACAACACCAGTACTTTTGAGAAGCTGTCACAAAAGTTAAAAATGCAAACAGATAAACTAAAACAAGAGCTGGACATGCTTACAGAACAGACACTCGCTCTTTACCACAAAATGGAAGAGGATAATACCAAGCTGATAAAGACATACAAACAGGACCTGGAGATGTACGAGAAACAACTCAAACAACAAATTCAAGAATGTAAAGCAGCTCTCCAGCGTGGTCCACACATACAGATTTATGATACATATTGTGAGATCCAGTCTCCTACATACAGTCTCCCTATAAAACCTGTCCTGGGTACTGCCAACTTCACTCCAAATGAAAATTCTCAAGATCAGTTGAAAGAAGCCTTGGGAAAAGTTATCACCTCAGGTCAAGGTCAAACTTTAACTGACCAGGATCGGTCAGTCTCAACATCTGATGATCTGGGACAATCCTCTTCACAACAACAACAGTCAGGAACAAAAGGGAAGAAAGCAGTGACAACATACAAACTACTGCCACAGACCAAGGTAGTGGAGAAGTGTTGGTCTCCATGTAACATTGGTTCTATATGTCCCACCACTGATGGTCAGGTGTGGACCATGTACGGTGAAACATTAACTCTCCTGGACAGGAAGGGTAAAGTAATACAGGAGGTCAATCACAATGTCTGGATCAATGACATCAGTCTGTCACCCACCACACACACACTGTGGGTCTGTGATACAGAAAACAACATCATGGAGCTGGTATCAGGACGACTGACACACAGATTCAGTACCAAGGGGTTACCCAGGTGTATATGTGTTACAGCCAGTAACCATGTCATTGTAGGGATGACCAAACACATCTCCAAATTTACCACAGATGGTAACATGGTGTGTACTACAATGGCTAAAGGGTCTGAGAAACCATTAGTGTGTACACCACGCAGGATCTCAGAGTGTCCTGTCACTCACAATGTGGCAGTCACTGATTTCAGTCGTGAAATTGAAGGTTGTGATGAAAAGGGACATGTTGTTGTGATGGACACTGATTTCAAGGAGCTGTTTGTATATAGAGGTGACATCCCCAGAACATATAAACCAACACCACAAACAGGAGGTAAACCATTAAACCCCTGTGATGTGGTGTATGACAGTGTGGGGAACCTGATCATAGGGGACTATAACAACAAAAGGGTCCTACTCATCAGTGGAGGTGGTGAGTTCCTCAGGGTCATACACACAGACACAGACTTTATTATATGGGCTGTAGGTATAGACAGGGAGGATGTCCTGTGGGCAGTGTTTATGTCATATGGTTTTAATACCAGAGTCAAACTACTACAGTACAGCAGTGTGTGACACCTGTAACCAAACAACTAGTAATTAATCTAGTTAACATGACAATGACATGGAAATCAGAAATAAAGGAAACTTATCATGATTACAAATCAACTACAGATTGTGTGACATTCACAGGATTATGAGTAAAATGTCTA
>NW_018405777.1:654722-655264 GCF_002113885.1 Mizuhopecten yessoensis
TAGTATCGAGGATGGCGTAACTACTGGAGTATCGAGGATGGCGTAACTACCGGAGTATGTAGGATGGCGTAACTACTGGAGGATGGAGGATGGAGGATGGCGTAACTACTGGAGTATCGAGGATGGCGTAACTACCGGAGTATGTAGGATGGCGTAACTACTGGAGTATGTAGGATGGCGTAACTACCGGAGTATGTAGGATGGCGTAACTACTGGAGTATGGAGGATGGCGTAACCACTGGAGTATTGAGGATGGTGTAACCACTGGAGTATTAAGGATGGCTTAACCACTGCAGTATCGAGGATGGCGTAACCACTGGAGTATCAGGGATGGCGTAACCACTGGAGTATCAAGGATGGTGTAACTACTGGAGTATCGATGATGTAGTTTTACGTTTCATTTCCTCAATTATCATTTTACCAGGAAAATCGTTAAAAATAGCATTAACCCTACATGCAGGTATAAAACGGTACTGTACCTATCTAACAACAAGCCTATGCCTGGTAATAAGCCCACCTGTACATTTTGCCGTTCATAAAAA
>NW_018405777.1:656793-657072 GCF_002113885.1 Mizuhopecten yessoensis
AAACAACACAGGGGCGTACCAACCTACAACACAGGGACGTACCAACCTACAACACAGGGACGTACCAACCTACCACACAGGGGCGTACCAACCTACAACACAGGGATGTACCAACCTACAATACAGGGACGTACCAACCTAACACACAGGGACGTACCAACCTACAACACAGGGACGTACCAACCAACAACAAAGGGGCGTAACAACCTTCAACACTGGACGTACGTATCTATGACACAGGGACATACCAACCTACAACACAGGGACGTACCAACTTAC
>NW_018405777.1:657632-657697 GCF_002113885.1 Mizuhopecten yessoensis
TGTAACCACTGGAGTATGGTGTAACTACTGGAGTATGGAGGATGGCGTAACCACTGGAGTATTGA
>NW_018405777.1:658803-659132 GCF_002113885.1 Mizuhopecten yessoensis
TCAACACAGGACGTACGTATCTATAACAGAGGGACATACCAACCAAAAACACAGGAATGTACCAACCTACAACAGAGGGACATACCAAACTACAACACAGTGACATTCCACCCTACAACACAGGGACATACCAACCTACAACACAGTGACATACCTCCCTACAACACAGTGACATACCACCCTAAAACATGGGGACATACCACCCTACAACAGAGGGTCATACCAACCTACAACATGGGAACATACCACCCTACAACGGAGGGACATACCACCCTACAACACAGTGACATACCACCTACAACAGAGGGACATACCACCCTACAACACAG
>NW_018405777.1:660496-666837 GCF_002113885.1 Mizuhopecten yessoensis
TAGTGTGAACATTAATATGTTATTGTTCATAACAAGCTTATCAACTACCTGAATTGAGTATTTCTTGACTGGTGATTCTAGTTGTGTATTACACTGCCAAAGCCACTTCCCCCTCCCCCTCCAACAACAGATTTAAACATGATGTTGATTAATAGTTGACACTAATTGACATCACACCCCATCATCAATTAAATGGGTCGGCGAACCGTGATAGAGACTTTTGTATCTGTATGGTCAGTGGTCCGTAGTAGACACAGGGCACATGTGTTACAGTTTTGACCAACAAAAAAGGTTAAAGAAGATTTTTTTAAATAAATTTGCAAGAAGGATAATAAACATTACACTGTTTTAAGTAAAAATGAAATGAATAAATTTCCAAAATCATAGTAATATCTTGATTTTTCTTTTGACTGGGACATTTTACTAAGAACAAGAGGGCCTGTATCACTCACCTGAATATGTTTAAAATAATTGGTATTAAGTAAATATATAGCACTTCATGGTGGGTGCTTTAAGTACATATGAAATTTCAGAAAGATCCATCCAGTACTTGAGATATAGCGAGAACAAACTTCAAACAGGAAAATATTTCATTACTTAATTAAAGAAAAAGATCACATGCCTCAATGTTAAAAAGTAAACTGTGTTTCAGATTTGGCTACATCGGACATACACTCATATGGAAATACAATCTATTTTAACCCAAAAAACACCTGTAGCTGTTTTGAGGAACTTGATCAACCATGTTTTTCATTATTTTGAGTACTTACTCAAACAGCCAAAGGAGGACAACTTTCCCATCACACGATTTAATTTTGGACATTACATCACAGAATCAACAAATGTATTTAAAAGTTGGTCCTCAGCTGGGAAAGTGATAAAAGTTTTTTTTTCAAGTAATCACTTTCATAGATATAGTGAATATGGCTATATTTAAAATATTGTATTAACAATACCTAATATCTCAGCAGTTCAAAAGTTCATATTCAACTGGTTTGATATCTATTCCGTGCATATTCGCTACCAGAAATTATATTTACTCATTAACTTTAATAATTGCTGACTTGGAGAAATATGGGCAGTTTTCTGCCATAGCTATTTAAGTACATATCTTAGCTTGTCTTGTATTTGGTGGCTTGAAAAGTGTAATGTAAACGAAATGTTATGTATAAGTATTGCTATATTTGACTGTAAACGCTTACTATTTAGTATATCTGTATTGTACATCAAGTATGTAATGATTGTATCATGTGTTTATCCATAAATTAATTTTAAATTATGAACATAAAATTTGATAAACAGACAATTATGTGTTTATTATTTTATTTTACCAATTTCATACCCCCCCCCCCCCCCCCCCTAAAAAAAATGCCTTACATATCACATACACAGAAAGGCTATTAGTCAGACATGTAACTTTCACACAGGTAAGTTACCTGTGGGGTAAGTATGAAACAGACTATAATTGGTTTGCCATTGTCTTCCTATATCAACACTTTTCTTTGTTCTGTAACAGGAAATAAAAAAAGCATGGCCAGACCGGGGTTAGAACCCGGGACCTTCCGAACTCTAGACGGATGCTCTACCAATTGAGCTATCCGGTTGCCGACGATCGACCCAGTCCAGGTCTATTACATTCCTCCCTCCTTTAACAAAGTCTTTGACCCCGAAGACACACGAGACCCTATACCACCTCTTGTGGGTATATTTCGTTGGACACCAAATGTAACAGGAAAGGAAAAATGCACGGCCAGACCGGGGTTCGAACCTGGGACCTTCCGAACTGTAGACGGATGCTCTATCAATTGAGCTATCTGGTCATCGACAATCGACCCAGTCCAGTTCCGCTACAGTTCTCTTAAAAGTCGGGGAACTGAGAACACCCCCGTTGAAAGATATCACATCCCAGCACAAATTAAATGGGTCATCATATAAACCACAATAGAGACATTTGTACCTGTAAGGTCTGTGGTAACTGTACTAGCCACAGGGCATAGGTATTAAGGTATTAAAGTTAAAGAAGGTTTATTAAATACATTTGCAGGATGAACAATAAATATCACACTTAACATTTTACCAATACCAATCAGGAATCTTTGAGGGAAAGTTATATCACGTTAGCACATTAAAAAATATACAACGTTCAAATATGCTTTCATAGATGCGTTCTATTACTCTCTGGTACTACTTTATAATGTTTACGCCAAAATCATACACACATATATATATCACTGAAGTTATATATCAGTTACTCTACGGAAAGATGGTCTTGTCTTTTCCATGACCGTACCATTTCATGTAGGCAGGGATAATCCTGGAGGGGGCCACCAGGGTCATTGACCCCTAAAAACTTAAATTAACCCCTCCATGTTCCAATTTGCTGAGGCACGGTAGTCTAGCGATAGATCTTACTTAATTATTTTTACATAATGATATGATTCAAACTACATGTACATATATATTTTTTATGAGTCACAAAAAAAAAGGAAATCTGGAATTGTAAAAAATATGGCCTCTGCATGGTCACTCAGATCAGAAATTACCAGAATAAGGTTCATACCTGACATAAATAAACACCTGACAAAAATATAAACAAGAAAATTGTGGTTAGCTCCACAAGAACAAAGGGATGGATAATATATTGATATTGGCGGACATCGACATCGTTCACAGGTGGGCGGTTTATTTAGGACCTGCTTGTTCTCTTAAGAAGAGCCATTCAAAGAAGAGATCGCTTTCCAACAAGTAGCTAGAGGTTGTGTTTGAATTGGAAATGTCACACTCCTACACTATATTCCAAAAAATCCCAAATGAGCATACACAAGCTAGAGTGAACGTTACATACCGGCTTTCTCGTCCATGGTTTTCCTGGTTGTGACAGATTTGTCAAACAGGCGCTTATACAACAAACAAAGCGTTAGCAACAAACGCTTAAATGACCATGTCGTAGCGAATAAAATATTGCGGAAAAGTATATGCTGCCGGTCACGGATGGGAATACATTTATCGTAATTGAATATCTATATTTCTTGACTCGTGAGTACAGTATTACCACGGAATTAGATTAGTTATCTAAGTCCGTGGTATAACACCGCCCAAAGGACCGAAGTGTCAGCGCACGTGACACCCCGGCCATTGACTTACAAAATTAATGTAACATAGGCTACATTCGCGTTACCGGTTGAAACGGTACGTGTGGCGCAGAAATTTTCCACGATAAATGAACACACTTGGACCGTTCTATAAGCAGAGCTAAAAATGCACAGTTTCGGAGAATAAAAAACAATGTATCAAGAATATTATGCCCTTCTCTCACGCGTCCACTAAATTACATAACGTATCTTAAAAACTACATGTGACTTGACATTGTTTTAGAAAGAAATAACGCAAACTAGCAATATTCAGCAGTTTAGTTTCGGCCAGGTTCGTCTGGACCCCTCAATCTACACGTACCAAATTTTCCTGAGGTCAGCCTCGGTCCAAATCTGTACCTGTCGTTTTCTTTACAGGTTCAACCGGTTCAACCGTTTCAACCGGATACGCGAATGTACCCCTAATTATTCGTAACTGTGTCTTAACCGTGTGGCACCCAAATGGGTGGCGGTTCGGGCCAAAAACGATATACAGTAACATTTTTCAAATGTATAAGTAACGCGTTAAAATTCACATATAACGCGTTACAATGGTAAATGCACTGGCCAATCAGAGAAATCGTTTCATAGTTGATGGTTTTGATATTTAAAATAAATAAAAATGTTATAACTATTTATATTGAAAACCCCCAGGCCGTAGGTATTTTTATCAACATCTGATTTTAATGAGATTGCAGATAAAGAAGGTTCATTATATACATTTGCGAGCCGAACAATAAATATCACATTTTACCTCTTTCAAATCAGGAGGCTTTTAGGCAGAGACGTATTTTTATCACATAATGTCTACTGTGTTGTCAAGTGAATATACCCATGTAATATTTTTTTGCGTAACTATGATTAAGGCAAAGCCTTAAAAGAGCGAAGCTTTTGTTGATCTCTGATAGTTACTGTTTTAGAATGAGATAATACTGCTTTCAGAATGAGCTAGATAAAATTGATTTAAAGTCGGCTATAGTCGAGGGATAACAATAAAACATAAACTCTAATGAGACCGACATAACAATAGGGGAGATCGGGTCAAATTCGGCCCATTTTTATCAAAGTCCGTTCTTGGAAGTATGGCAGCACGTCCGTTTTTGAACATTATTTAATTTTCCCTGTCGGATGATCGGATGACCGAACGAGCCCCGCAATGGGATAAGCTCGGCCAGGCATTCGGGTAAGTTCGGTTCCATTGAAATCAGCTTAATTATATGATGTTTTAAAGCATGCTACAACGTCAGATTATACCGCCAATTTTACAACTTTTATGTGTTACATGGGCCGAACTTGCCACGTGGTATCATTGGCCGAAACTGTCCGGGCCCAAATTGATATTTCAATAAATTCTTATCGTACAGCAATATGGTAGTGAGTGTTTGGCTTTGCTTTTATGTATATCATTTGAAGCTGTCAGTGTATTACACGTTTGACCGGCGTTAAACAAAAGCAATTCCGTTTACAGAAAGTTCGTATAACTAGAAACGAGATCATGATTTTCTTTCTGCCCTCTCAAATTAATTTTCTCCTGTTTAGTAATTTTTCGTGTGAATGCACAGCCAACTAAACTGCTAAGATCTTTAAAGTTGTAAATATTAGCTCAAAAACAAAAATATCAAGGATGGCCGAACTTGCCCCGGTCTCCCGTACGTAGATTTGTTTGTATCGTTGATGATTGGTAAAAATGTATTCACAGTGGATAGCGCGCTCGTCTTCACCAAAATGGCCGGATTCAATCCCGGTTACCTGCCCGACCACGCGGGTTTTCTCCGGATATCAAATCCTCTGCGTGCGTCCGTCAGGTCACAAAAAGAATGATTGAAACAAGTGGGAAAAAAACCTGTTTGGTAATGATTGCTATAGAAAACAAGAGGCCCAAGGGCCTTAGCGGTCACCTGAGTTATATCATAGGTACTGGTAACTTTATTTTATTGTTTAGATGTGATGTGGAAATCAGCATGTAAACTAAGTGAAATACAATACTTGTCATGTCATCAAAAGGTAAGAATTTGAAAAAGTTGGTAAATTTTCCCTTTGGGGCCCCGCCCTAGCCCCTGGGGATGTAATACAATACCCTTACTCACCAAAGATGATTCTGACTAAGTTTGAGTAATTTTCTACTGAAAATGGATAAAAATATACCCAAAAGTGTTATTTCCCTATGTAAACTATAGTAAACTTTACCCCCTCCCCAAGGGAGAATGGATCCTGATGGGGTCCGGAAATTTACAATTTAAATAAAGCCGTTGATGATCTTTCTTTCCATGCAGAGAAAATGACTGTAGTGCCTCTGAGTCTGGAGAAGAAGATTTTTGAAATATTGGTTAATTTTCCCTTTGGTGCCCCACCCTGGCCCCAGGGGTTGGAGTAGGAATCTCAATTTTACAATTTGAACCATCTTCCTCCAAGGATAATCCTCACCAAGTAAATATAATTTCCTACAGATAGTTGTCAAAATATATCAAAAAGTGTTATTTCCCTATATAAACAATAGTAAACTTTACCCCCTCCCCAAGAGAGAACAGATAGCTCTGGGGTCCTGAAATTTACAATTTAAATAAAGCCCCTGATGATCTTTCTTTCCATGCAGAGAAAATGACTGTAGTACCTCTGAGTCTGAAGAAGGAAGATTTTTGAAATATTGCTTAATTTTCCTTTTGGGGCCCCGCCCTGGCCCCAGGGGTTTGAGTAGGAATCCCAATTTTACAATTTTGTAGCCTCATCTACCAAGGATGATTCTAACCAAGTTTAAAAAAAATCCAACCACTGGTTCTTGAGAAGAAGTTGAAAATGTAAAAAGTTTACACACGACAACGGATGGAAAGCTATCAGAATAGGTCAATTGAGCAAAGCTCAGGTGTCCTAAAAATTGTAGCATTTGTATGCAAAATGCAAGCTATGCCAATTTTTGCATAACTGGCCAATAATTAATCAAAACATGTTTTTGACAGTATGTGTTGACTGTAACTTGCAATCACAAACATCACACAATTTGGAAGCTTCTTATCATTTTTCTAAAATCTTAATCTACCTTAATTACTTCTATTCAAGCTTTAGCTCCCTCCCTAACACTCTGCCAGAGTAATAGGAAATGCTAACTAGCCAGAACAAATACTCCTGTTACATCTGATTACCTGTTCATCTTTCTTACTGCCATATTAAAATAACAAGAGGCCCATGGGCCTTAACGGTCACCTGATAAATTTA
>NW_018405778.1:0-220 GCF_002113885.1 Mizuhopecten yessoensis
TTTAAGGGATACAAGAACTATTTTGTTTGAAATGCCCATGTAGAATCTTTTAAGGGGTACAAGTATAAATGTTTTGTTTGAGGTGCCCAAGTATAACTGTTTAAGGGGTACAAGTATAACTGTTTTGTTTGTGGTGCCCATATAAAACTGTTTAAGGGGTACAAGTAGGACTGTGTAAGGGGTGCGAGTATAACTTTTTCGATTGAGGTGCCCAAGTAGA
>NW_018405778.1:3720-4183 GCF_002113885.1 Mizuhopecten yessoensis
GTTATAGCTAATGTGTGCTACCGTAAAACTGTTGACTGGTCACCGTAAAACTGTTGACTGGTCACGTGAAACTGTTGACTGGTCACAAGTTAGGTAATCGAACACACCTATAATTACAAGCACCCCGATGACCAAGCGTTTTTGGTACTGGATTGTTGACGGTTGTCTGTCGGTAGATCTAAACATCACATTCGATATAGAACTCGGCCGAGGGAAACAGTTCATTTGGTGGGTCCCAACTCCGAGGGAAAATGGTTTTGACTGTTGACTGAAAAGGCATGAAACAACTGTATACTGTTCTGTCTGATGGGTACAAGTAGGACTGTTCTGTCTGATGGGTACAAATAGGACTTTTCTATCTGATGGGTACAAGTAGAACTGTTCTTTCTGATGGATAGAAGTGTGACTGTTCTGCCTTATGGGTACAAGTAGGACTGTTCTGTCTAATGGGTACAAGTAGGAC
>NW_018405779.1:0-220 GCF_002113885.1 Mizuhopecten yessoensis
TTGACTTTAATTTATCAAGGGGAACCATTCTCTACCATACTTGTTGTTGTTCTCCAGGGGTTGATCCTTCTGTCACACCAGAATTGACTTTAATTTGTCAAGGGGAACAATTCTCTACCATACTTGTTATTGTTCTCCAGGGGTTGATCCTTCAGTCACACCAGAATTGACCTTGATTTATCAAGGGGAACCATTCTCTACCATACTTGTTATTGTTCTC
>NW_018405779.1:4466-4764 GCF_002113885.1 Mizuhopecten yessoensis
GTGTTCTCCAGGGGTTGATTCTTCAGTCACTCCAGAATTGACTTTGNTTTGTCAAGGGGAACCATTCTCTACCATACTTGTTATTGTTCTCCAGGGGTTGATCCTTCAGTCACACCAGAATTGACTTTAATTTGTCAAGGGGAACCACTCTCTACCATACTTGTTATTGTTCTCCAGGGGTTGATCCTTCAGTTACACCAGAATTGACTTTAATTTATCAAGGGGAACCATTCCCTACCATACTTGTTATTGATCTCCAGGGGTTGATCCTTCAGTTACACCAGAATTGACTTTAATT
>NW_018405780.1:0-220 GCF_002113885.1 Mizuhopecten yessoensis
CGTGTGTAATAATACCCACGAAGTTGTTACCACAGGGAGAGGTACTTGTGAAATAGTTCCCACGAAGTTGTTGCCACAGGAAGGGTAACGTGTGTATTAATCCCCACGAAGTTGTTACCACAGGGAGGGGTACGTGTGTAATAACCCTAGGAAGTTGGTACCACAGGGAGGGGTCCGTGTGTATAAATCCAAACGAAGTTGTTACAACAGGGAGGGGAAC
>NW_018405780.1:4256-5174 GCF_002113885.1 Mizuhopecten yessoensis
TTAATCCTCACGAAGTTGCTATCACTGAAAGGAGTACGGATATAATAATCCCCACGAAGTTGTTACCACAGGGAGAGGTACGTGTGTAATAATCCAAACGAAGTTGTTACAACAGGGAGGGTAATATGTGTAATAACCCCAGGAAGTTGTTACCACAGAGAGGGGTACGTGTATAATAATCCCCACGAAGTTGTAACCACAGGGAGANTACGTGTGTAATAATCCCCATGAAGTTGTTACCACAGGGACAGGTACGTGTGTAATAATCCCCACGAAGTTGTTACCACAGAGAGAGGTACCTGATAAATAATCCCCACGAAGTTGTTACCACAGGGAGGGGTACGTGTGTAATGATCCCCACGAAGTTGTTATAACAGGGAGAGGTACGTGGTTAATAATCCCCACGAAGTTGTAACAAAAGGGAGGGGTACGTGTGTAATTATCCCCACGAAGTTGTTACAACAGGGAGTGGTACGTGGTTAATAATCCCAACGCAGTTGTAACAACAGGGAGGGGAACGTGGGGAATAATCCCAACGAAGTTGTTACAACAGGGAAAGGTACGTGGTTAATAATCCCAACGCAGTTGTAACAACAGGGAGGGGAACGTGTGTAATAATCCTCGCGAAGTTGTAACAACAGGGAGGGGAACGTGGGGAATAATCCCAACGAAGTTGGTTCCACAGGGAGAGGTACGTGTGTAATAATCCCAACGAAGTTGTTTCCACAGGGAGAGGTACGTGTATAATAATCTCCACGAAGTTGTTATCACAGGGAGAGGTACGTTTGAATAATCCCCACGAAGTTGTTACAACAGGGAGGGGTACGTGTGTAATAATACCCACGAAGTTATTACCACAGGGAGAGGTACGTGTGTAATTATCCCCAAGAAGTTGTTACAACAGAGAGAGGTACGTGT
>NW_018405781.1:0-220 GCF_002113885.1 Mizuhopecten yessoensis
TCAGACAATTACCATTTTCCTACGTGTACATTAGTTACATTGATATTTTCACTCAGACAATTACACTCTACCTACGTGTACATTTGTAACATTGATACTTTCACTCGAACAATAACACTCTACCTACGTGTACATTAGTAACATTGATACTATTACTCAGACAATTACATTATATCTACGTGTACATAAGTAACATTGATACTATTTCTCGGACAATTAC
>NW_018405781.1:3151-3562 GCF_002113885.1 Mizuhopecten yessoensis
TCACTCAGACAATCACAGTGCCTACGTGTACGTTAGTAACATTGATACTTTCACTCAGACAATCACACTGTGCCTATGTGTACATTAGTAACATTGATACTATTACTGAGACAATTACATTGTACCTACGTGTACATAAGTAACATTGATACTATTTCTTGGACAATTACACTGTACCTACGTGTACATTAGTAACATTGATTCGTTCACTCAGACAATCACAGTGCCTATGTGTACGTTAGTAACATTGATACTTATACTCAGACAATTACACTGTACTTACGTGCACATTAGTAACATTGATACTATTACTCAGACAATTACATTGTACCTACGTGTACATAAGTAACATTGATACTATTTCTTGGACAATTACACTGTACCTACGTGTACATTAGTAACATTGATACT
>NW_018405782.1:0-220 GCF_002113885.1 Mizuhopecten yessoensis
GGTTGGTGTAAAATACAGATGGTTGGTGTAAAAAGACAGATGGTTAGTGTTAAAATACAGATGGATGGTGTAAAAAGACAGATGGATGGTGTAAAAGTACAGATGGTTGGTGTAAAATACAGATGGTTGGTGTAAAGATACAGATGGTTGGTGTAAAAATACAGATGGTTGGTGTAAAAAGACAGGTGATTGGTTTAAAAGAAATGATGATTGAAGAAAA
>NW_018405782.1:3998-4280 GCF_002113885.1 Mizuhopecten yessoensis
TCATAGATGATTGGTGTAAAAATACAGATTATTGATGAAAAATTACAAGTAGTTAGTGTAAAAAGACTGATGGTTAGTTTAAGATGACAGATAGTTGGTTTAAGATGAAAGATGGTTGGTGTAAAATGAAAGATGGTTGGTGTAAAATACAGATGGTTGGTATTAAAAGACTGATTGTTAGTGTAAGATGACAGATTGTTGGTGTAAGATGACAGATTGTTGGTGTAAGATGACAGTTGGTTGGTGTAAAATACAGATGGTTGGTGTAAAAAGACAGATGGT
>NW_018405783.1:0-221 GCF_002113885.1 Mizuhopecten yessoensis
AGTAATCTGTACACAGTCATGGGGGATATAGTTATATGTACATGGTCATAGGGGATATAACAATCAGTACATGGTCATTTGGAATATAACAATCTGTACNGTCATGGGGGATATAACAATCTGTACACAGTCATGGGGGATATAATAATCTGTACACAGTCATTGGGGGATATAACAATCTGTACATGGTCATGGGGGGATATAGTAATCTGTACATGGTC
>NW_018405783.1:1695-1962 GCF_002113885.1 Mizuhopecten yessoensis
CAGTCATTGGGGATATAGTAATATGTACATGGTCATGGGGGATATAGTAATCTGTACACAGTCAGGGGGGATATGACAATCTGTACATGGTCATGGGGGATATAATAATATGTACATGGTCACGGGGGATATAACAATCTGTACACAGTCATTGGGGATATAACAATCTGTACATGGTCATGGGGGATATAATAATCTGTACACAGGCATTTGGGGATATAGTAATCTGTACACAGTCATGGGGGATATAACAATCTGTACATGGTC
>NW_018405783.1:5507-5683 GCF_002113885.1 Mizuhopecten yessoensis
ATGTAGNTTATCATAGAGTAACTAAATGTTGTACTGTATTTATCATAGAGTAACTGAATGTTGTACTGTATTTATCATAGAGTAACTGAATGTTGTACCATAAATATCATAGAGTAACTGAATCTTGTCCGGTATTTATCATAGAGTAACTGAATGTTGTACTGTATTTATCATAG
>NW_018405784.1:0-221 GCF_002113885.1 Mizuhopecten yessoensis
ATCAGTGGACGTGGCGAGTTCCTCAGGATCATACACACAGACACAATCTGGACACGGGCTGTAGGTGTAGACAGGGAGGATGTCGTGTGGGCAGTGTTTGGTGGGTGGAATGTTAAACTACTACAGTACAGCAGTGTGTGACTCCTGTGACAAAACTAGTAGGTATAATTACCATTACAACACAGAATCAGACCAACAAAACTGACCACAATAAACAACCA
>NW_018405784.1:4570-5385 GCF_002113885.1 Mizuhopecten yessoensis
GAGTCTCCTGATGTTATTGATTCTATATGCCCCACCACTGATGGTCAGGTGTGGACTAATGTGTTTAACAGTAACACATTAACTCTCCTGGACAGGAAGGGGAAAGTAATACAGAAGGTCAAACACAAAACTAACATCAACGACATAAGTCTGTCACCAACAACACACACACTGTGGGTCTGTGATACAGAACACAACATCATGGAGCTGGTATCAGGACGACTGTCACATAGATTCAGCACCAAGGAGTATCCCATGTGTATCTGTGTTACTGCCAGTTACTGCCAGTAACCATGTCATTGTGGGATTTATGACCAACAACATCTCCAAATTTACCACACAAGGTCAAATGGTGCTTACTACAAGTGCTACAGGGACTGGGAAGCCATTAGTGTGTACACCATGGAGGATCTCAGAGTGTCCTGTCACTCACAATGTCGCAGTGGTTGATTGGGATAATAAGCATGATGGTGGTGATGGGATACAACATGTTATTGTTATGGACACTGATTTCAAGGAACTGTTTGTATATAGAGGTGACATCCCCAGTACATATAAACAATCATCACATAAAGGAGCTGCACTATTTAACCCCTGGGGTGTGGTGTATGACAGTGTGGGGAACATTATCATAGGGGACCGTAACAACAACAGAGTCCTACTCATCAGTGGACGTGGTGAGTTCCTCAGGATCATACACACAGACACATACTGTACATGGGCTGTAGGTGTAGACAGGGAGGATGTCCTGTGGGCAGAGTTTGGTGTGGATGTTAAACTACTACAGTACAGCAGTGTGTGACTCCTGTGACAAA
>NW_018405784.1:7005-7499 GCF_002113885.1 Mizuhopecten yessoensis
GAGGGTGTGGTGTATGACAGTGTGGGGAACATTATCATAGGGGACAGTAAACGTATATGTAAAAACTACAGAGTCCTACTCATCAGTGGACGTGGTGAGTTCCTCAGGATCATACACACAGACACAGCCTGGACAGGGGCTGTAGGTGTAGACAGGGAGGATGTCCTGTGGGCAGTGTTTGGTTGGAGGAATGTTAAACTACTACAGTACAGCAGTGTGTGACTCCTGTGACATAACTAGTAGGTATAATTACCATGACAACACAGAATCAGACCAACAAAACTGACCACAATAAACAACCAGTCAACATTCTACCCTGATTGTACATCATCATAATCACTGGAGAAAATCTATTCAACATTCTAGTGATTTTTTGTTATTATGATAATCAGAGAAAAACCTGTCAATATTCTAGTGTGATTAATAATTCATTCTCATCAACGTCTGTGTGGGGAACAATTTTGTTGAAGCAAATTCAATTTGTTACTTAACCA
>NW_018405784.1:8606-9081 GCF_002113885.1 Mizuhopecten yessoensis
ATAGTCCACAAGCTGTTACTTTGTACATAACCTTTTTACGTAAATATAAACTTCTTTGTCCTCTGATAAATAGATAGCTTTAAAACTGTGTGAATGGTTATCTGAACGACCACTTACTATATTTGAGATCTATCTTGTAATGTTTAAATAATCGGCTCTCTACTGTAGTAGATAACCAACTTAACTTTTTGTGAACTTTCATTGTACTTATAAGCCAATATACACATTTGCTTTGACCTTATTTGGCCTTTGACCTAGAAGTGAAGGTCACAGTGACCTATATGGAGGATATTTCATTGTAATTGTAATATTTTTTATTAGTGTATAAAATTGAATGTATGCATGCATGTTACATTGTAATACAATGTAGTTATATTTTGNCATCTAAGGTTTACAAGTATGTTACATTATAGTAGCAATATGTTGTACGTATTTTTTGAAAACACAAATTATTTTCTTCATTTTTCATTATGAA
>NW_018405784.1:9101-10537 GCF_002113885.1 Mizuhopecten yessoensis
TACTACACAGAAAAAACAAGACATTCAAAACTTTATTGACAGAACTGAACAAAATGACCTGGTACAACTTAGGGAATACATCACATCTTCTGATACACTTCTTAGAGACAATACGAGCAATTTTGAGGATCTTTCAAATAAGTTGAAAAAGCAAACAGACAAATTAAAACAAGACCTCGACTTCCTGACAGCACAGACACTCTCTCTTTACCACAAAATGGAGGAGGATAATACCAAGCTTATACAGAAATACAAACAGGACCTTGAAATGTATAACGAGCAACTCCGACAACAAATTCAGGAATGCAAAACAGCACTCCAACATGGCTCTCACATAGAAATCTACGACACAGGATGTGAAATTCATTTCCCAATCAGTGTCCCTGTAAAACCTGTCCTGGGTACTGCCAGTTTCACTCCAAACAAAACCCCTCAACATCACCTAGAACTGGCCTTAGGGAACATTGACGCCTTAGGTCAAGGTCAGGCTTCAACTGACCAGGACGGGTCAGTCGGGGCATCTGGTGGTCAGAAACCATCCTCTACATCACAACAGACAGAACCAAAAGGAAAGAAGGCAGTGACTATGTACAAACTACTGTCACAGACCAAAGTGTTGGAGGAGTGGTGGTCTCCTGTTGGTATTTATTCTATATGCCCCACCACTGATGGTCAGGTGTGGACTAGTGGTTACAGTAACACATTAACTCTCCTGGACAGGAAGGGGAAAGTAATACAGGAGGTTAAACACAAAACTAACATCAACGACATAAGTCTGTCACCAACAACACACACACTGTGGGTCTGTGACAGAGAAAACAACATCATGGAGCTGGTATCAGGACAGCTAAAACACAGATTCAGCACCAAGGTGAGACCCAGGTGTATCTGTGTTACTGTCTGTAACCATGTCATTGTGGGGATGACCAACAACATCTCCAAATTTACCACACAAGGTCAAATGGTGCTCACTACAAGTGTTACAGGGACTGGGAAGCCATTGGTGTGTACACCAGGGAGGATCTCAGAGTGTCCTGTCACTCACAATGTCGCAGTGGTTGATTGGAATATTAAGGATGATGGTGGTGATGGGATAGCACATGTTCTTGTTATGGACACTGATTTCAAGGAACTGTTTGTATATAGAGGTGACATCCCCAGTACATATAAACAATCATCACATAAAGGAGCTAAACCATTTAACCCCTATGGTGTGGTGTATGACAGTGTGGGGAACATTATCATAGGGGACTGGAACAACAACAGAGTCCTACTCATCAGTGGACGTGGCGAGTTCCTCAGGATCATACACACAGACACAGGCTATACACGGGCTGTAGGTGTAGACAAGGAGGATGTCCTGTGGGCAGTGTTTGGTGGGGTGTTTGGTGGGAATGTTAAACTACTACAGTACAGCAGTGTGTGACTCCTGTGAC
>NW_018405785.1:0-221 GCF_002113885.1 Mizuhopecten yessoensis
CAAGGCTACCATTCTGACTGTACCAAACAGAAAATCAAGGCTGTCTTACTGATTGTACCAAACAGAAAATCAAGGCTGTCATTCTGACTGTACAAAACAGAAAACCAAGGCTACCATTCTGACTGTACCAAACAGAAAACCAAGGCTACCATTCTGACTGTCCCAAACTGAAAACCAATGCTGACATTCTGACTGTACCAAACAGAAAATCAAGGCTGCCA
>NW_018405785.1:1529-1763 GCF_002113885.1 Mizuhopecten yessoensis
ACACAGAAAACCAAGGCTGTCATTCTGACTGAACANAAAACCTAGGCTGCCATTCTGACTGTACCAAACAGAAAATCAAGGCTGCCATTCTGAGTGTACCAAACAGAAATCCTAGGCTTCCATTATGACTGTACCAAACAGAAAATCAAGGCTGCCATTCTGACAGTACCACACAGAAAATTAAGGCTACCATTCTGACTGTACCAAACAGAAAATCAAGGCTACCATTCTGAC
>NW_018405785.1:8267-8535 GCF_002113885.1 Mizuhopecten yessoensis
TTGTACCAAAGAGAAAACAAAGGCTACCATTCTGACTGTACCAAACAGAAAACCAAGGCTGCCATTCTGACTGTACCAAACAGAAAAGCAAGGGTGCCATTCTGACTGTACCAAACAGAAAATCAAGGCTGCCATTCTGACTGTACCAAACAGAAAACCAAGGCTGTCATTCTGACTGTTCCAAACAGAAAACCAAGGCTACCATACTAACTGTACCAAACAAAAAATCAAGGCTGCCATTCTGACTGTACCAAACAGAAAATCAAGG
>NW_018405786.1:0-221 GCF_002113885.1 Mizuhopecten yessoensis
ATAAACGAAATACACAAATCACACCGACAGACATATAAAATGTAGACCTATCGGCGCATATTTTTCGTTTCTGGCTGAGTTGCAATTAGCGAGAAGGCGATATAAAAATGCAATAGCATATCTTATGATGAAAATAGAACAAAATGATAATACTGCGAAGGTAAAAAAAAGCTTTTAGGTTAGAATACCAATATGGAACTAGAGAAGGACAGTGGCTAGTA
>NW_018405786.1:2034-2431 GCF_002113885.1 Mizuhopecten yessoensis
AATAGCTGTACACAAAATTTCACAACTGGCAGATGACACAACGCTTTTCCTTAAGTCAAAAAATGATATCACTAAGTCTTTAAATACAATAGAAACATTTGGCACCTTTTCTGGGTTAATATTAAATAGAGAAAAATCAAAAGGACTCAGATTAGGCAAACAAACACAGATTGAGGACAATTTTGAAGAAATCTCATGGGCTGAGAAATCGATCAAAGCCCTTGGTGTGCATTTTGGTTTAAAAAAGCAGCAAATGTTAGACATCAATTGGAAAGAAAAGTTGGATCAAGTACAAAAACTTGTGAACAACTGGAAAATAACAAAACTTACTATAATTGGGAGGATACAAATTGTGAAATCATTACTTGTACCACAGTTAACATACCTTATTTCAGTG
>NW_018405787.1:0-221 GCF_002113885.1 Mizuhopecten yessoensis
GATTTTTCTGTGTTACTAGGGTATGATTTTTCTGTGTTACAAGGGAATGATTTATCTGTCACTAACAAGGATACAATTTTTCTGTGTTACTAGGGTATGATTTTTCTGTGTTACTAGGGTATGATTTTTCTGTGTTACAAGGGTATGATTTATCTGTCACTAACAAGGATACAATATTTCTGTGTTACTAGGGTATGATTTTTCTGTGTTACTAGGGTATG
>NW_018405787.1:1886-2347 GCF_002113885.1 Mizuhopecten yessoensis
GTTAGCCCCTAGGGTATGCTTTCTATGTGTCCCTCTAGGGTATGATTTCTCCGTCACTCGCTAGGGATTGATTTCTCTCCCTTTCCCCATAGGGAATGATTTCTCTCCCTTTCCCCCAGGGAATGATTTCTCTCCCTTTCCCCATAGAGAATGATTTCTCTGTCACCCCCTTTGGTACGATTTCTATGTAAAATCTAGAGGACTTTTTCTCTGTCTCTCTCTCTATCTGGTACGATTTTTATGTCACACACTAGGTTGTCATTCCCTAGGGTATGGTTTCTCTCTCTTCCCCTAGGGAATTATTTCTCCACCCCATGTGGTACGATTTTTCTGACACCCCTATGTATAGTATTCTTTAAATCGTTGTCAAACCGTTACTGTCATATTCTGACAAAGACCTTTTAAAAATATACATTTCTAACGCGTAAAAACATGTATGTTGAAATTGTATTTAGCCACTC
>NW_018405788.1:0-221 GCF_002113885.1 Mizuhopecten yessoensis
CCCTACCTCACCTGTGTTAATGTCTATCCTACCTCACCTGTGTGAGTACCTATTCTACCTCACCTGTGTCAATGTATATCCTACCTCACCTGTGTCAATGTCTACCCTACCTCACCTGTGTTAATGTCTACCCTANGTGTCAATGTATATCCTACCTCACCTGTATAAGTGCCTACCCTACCTCACCTGTGTCAATGTATATCCTACCTCACCTGTGTCAA
>NW_018405788.1:5045-5317 GCF_002113885.1 Mizuhopecten yessoensis
TAGTGTCTGCCCTGCCTTCTTAACTCTGTCAATACTTTCTTTACTTTCCTACCCCTGTGAGCTGTTAATACTTGCCATACTTTCCTACCCCTGTGAGCTGTTAATACTTGCCCTACTTATCTACCCCTGTGAGCTGTCAATACTTGCCCTACTTTCCTACCCCTGAGAGCTGTTAATACTCACCCTACTTTCCTACCCCTGTGAGTGTCCGCCCTGCCTTCTTAACTCTGTCAATACTTGCCCTACTTTCCTACCCCTGAGAGCTGTTAATA
>NW_018405789.1:0-221 GCF_002113885.1 Mizuhopecten yessoensis
CTATGCTTGGACACCTCCGTTTAGATATAACTGTAGCACAGCTATGTTTGGACACCTCCGTTTAGATATACTTGTAGCACAGCTATACTAGGACACAACCGTTTAGATATAACTGAAGCACAGCTATGCTTGGACACCTCCGTTTAGATATAACTGTAACACAGCTTTGTCAGGAAACATCCGTTTAGATATAACTGTAGCATAGCTATACTAGGACACAT
>NW_018405789.1:2103-2642 GCF_002113885.1 Mizuhopecten yessoensis
TATATTACCGTAGCACAGCTATGCTAGGACACATCCGTTTAGATATAACTATAGCACAGCTATGCTAGGACACATCTGTTTAGATATAACTGTAGGACAGCTATGCCAGGACACATCCGTTTAGATAAAACGGAGCACAGCTACCCCAGGACACAACCGTTTAGATATAAATGTAGCACAGCTATGCTTGGACACATCCGTTTTGATATAACTGTAGCATAGCTATACTAGGACACATCCGTTTAGATATAACTGTAGCACGGGGGGGCCAGGACACATCCGTTTAGATCTAACTGTAGCATAGCTATACTAGGACACATCCGTTTAGATATAACTGTAGCACAGCTATGCCAGGACACATCCGTTTAGATAAAACGTAGCACAGCTACCCCAGGACACAACCGTTTAGATATAAATGTAGCACAGCTATGCTTGGACACATCCGTTTAGATATAACTGTAGCACAGCTTTGCCAGGACACATCCGTTTAGATCTAACTGTAGCATAGCTATACTAGGACACATCCGTTTAGATATAAC